>NC_052331.1:7949979-7964979 GCF_016432855.1 Salvelinus namaycush
TAAAGCACCAACCACACCATCACACCTCCTCCATGCTTCACGGTGGGTACCACACATGCGGAGATAATCCGTTCACCTACTCTGCGCCTCACAAAAACACGGCGGTTGGAACGAAAAATATCACATTTGGACTCACCAGACCAAGGACAGATTTCCACCGGTCTGATGTCCATTGCTCGTGTTTCTTGGCCCAAGCAAGTCTCTTCTTATTACTGGTGTCCTTTAGTAGTGATTTCTTTGCAGCAATTTGACCATGAAGGCCTGATTCACGCAGTCTCCTTTGAACAGTTGATGTTGAGATGTGTCTGTTACTTGAACTCTGTGAAGCATTTCTTTGGGCTGCAATCGGAGGTGCATTTAACTCTAAGGAACTTATCCTCTGCAGCAGGGGTAACTCTGGTTCTTCTTTTCCTGTGCCGGTCCTGATGAGAGCCAGTTTCATCATAGCGCTTGATGGTTTTTGCGACTGCTCTTGAAATATTCCGCATTGACTGCACTTCATGAGTTAAAGTAATGATGGACTGGCATTTCTCTTTGCTTATTTGAGCTGTTCTTGCCATAGTATGGACTTGGTCTTTTGCAAAATAGGGATCAAATGCATTAAGAAGGAAAGCAATTGCACAAATTAACTTTAACAAGGCACACCTGTTAATTGAAATGCATTCATGAATTCGTGAATTCATGAAGCTGGTTGAGAGAATGCCAAGAGTGTGCAAAGCTGTTATCAAGGCAAAGGGTGGCTACTTTGAGGAATCAAAAATATAAAATACATTTTGATTTGGTTACTACATGATTCCATATGCGTTATTTCATAGTTTTGATGTCTTCACAAGTAAAAATAAAGAAAAAACCTGGAATGAGTAGGTGTGTCCAAACTTTTGACTGGTACTGTACATGCTGAGTATAAATAGAACAGAAATGAAACATCTCTTCTCCTAGGTACTGCAGTGGAGGAGAGGAGAGATGAGTACTGTGACAAGAACAATTGGCTCTCTTGCTTGCTCTCCCTTTCTCAGTGTGTAAGTCTATTTCCTATTTCTCGCTGCCAACTCCATCCCCTGTGTTCTCTCTCTCTCTCTTTCTCCCTTCTCAGGCTGATATTGCATATGGAAATCATTTTTATTTTTCCCTCCAACTCTAAAAACTCGACAAATGCTGTAATGACGTTTTTTTTCATTTTGAAACTGTCTTAGTAGAGAGAGAGACAAACCCTCAAGCATATTTTCAGACCACAGAGAGAGGGTGGATAGAGAGAAGTAGAAATAGAAAGCGAAAGAGAGGGAGAACGAAAGAGAAGAAAGGAACATTAAGGCCATGTTTTATAAATCTCTGACAGTGACTGTGTGGGTAGAGATAAGCGAGGAAATGACTCTCTCTATTTTTCCCTCTGTCGGAGTGATGTATGCCCTCCTTTCTTTCTCATGTGAAATATTATGGGAAGCGTGTATGTGTGATCTGAACACACGTTCAGTAATGTCTCAGCTCTTATCACCACTCACATGGGTTATTGTGGGAGTAGACAGATGGCCACACGCAGAACACACACACACACAGCTAAATGCAGACAGACACGGGTACACACACAGGTTATTATGGTAGAAGACTTACGGCCGCTGTGGTTGTGCCTGTGCCCGTGTGACAATGGCTGTAGGTTGGAGAAGCAGAGAGAGAGAGAGAGATTACAAGATGGCAAGAGACAGAGAGAGAAAAGAAAGAGACTGAGAAAAGAGAAAGAGAGATGAAAGAGAGAGGACGAGACTGAAGAAAAAGAGAGACTGAGAAGAAAGAGAGCGATAGATAGACTGAGAAGAAAGAGAGCGATAGATAGAGTATCACGACTCAGGATAAGACCCAGATGCAGACAGTTCGAATCACAGACGTTTATTGACCAAACATGGGGCAGGACAAAGACAGGTCAAGGGCAGGCAGAGGTCAGTAATCCAGGGCAGAGTCAGAAAGGTACAGAATGGCAGGCAGGCTCGGGGTCAGGGCAGGCAGAGGTCAGTAATCCAGGGCAGAGTCAGTAAGGTACAGAATGGCAGGCAGGCTCGGGGTCAGGGCAGGCAGAATGGTCAAAACCGGAAGAACTAGAAAACAGGGAATAGTGCGACCAGGAGTAGGGGGGAAAACACGCTGGTAGGCTTGACGTGACAAGACGAACTGGAAACAGACAAACATAAAACACAAGTATAAATGCACATGGAATAATGGAGAAAATGGGTGACACCTGGAGGGGGTGGAGACAAGCACAAGACAGGTGAAACAGATCAGGGAGTGACAAATACAGACTGAGAAGAAAGAGAGAGATAGAGGGACTGAGAAGAGAGAGACGGAAAGGAAGACAGAAGAAAGTGAGAGGGGAGGGAGAGACGGATTTGACAGTTTTACTCTGAGATTTTAGACGGTATTTGATTTATGACATAAAGGCTTCCATATTTCAAAGATCCATATGAAGTGTTAATTTAGCTGGAACAGTATTTTCTTTATGACAGCCTGTGTTATGCTCTATGAATCACACCACCATAACAGCAGTGCTGGGGGCACTAAATCTTTCAGTAACACTTTTGTGTGGACCACTTTTTTATAATGCATCCAATGCCCCAGTGAATTAATTCATAGTCACTTACATGACCCTAGAGAACATTAAGACTTACTATAAGCCTTCAGAACTGCTCACGGTACTTTATAAATGCATTATATGCATATTGGCAGCGGTATGGACTCCTCTTAGTGTTGTGACTGCTGCTTTATCCCATGGGAGCGTTTACAACACTGACTGAGGCTAGCAGAATACTGTACATTTCCCTGAGGCTATATTATATGGCCAATCAACCTGTCACTCAAATGGCCTCATCTTTCAGACCTGTTCTCCGGAATCACTCAGCCCTTTTTACCAAAGGATACATACACTTACTGTCACATCTGCTCCTGCCACGCCCTCTAGTGCTCATCCGGTGTCTCCTTGACCTGCCGACACTCACCCAGTGCTCTCTCCTTCTCTCTCTCTGTGTGTGTGTGTGTGTGTGTGTGTGTGTGTGTGTGTGTGTGTGTGTGTGTGTGTGTGTGTGTGTGTGTGTGTGTGTGTGTGTGTGTGTGTGTGTGTGTGTGTGTGTGTGTGTGTGTGTGTGTGTGTGTGTGGGTGGAGACAGGTGTGCTGGAGTCAGAGCAGATCCCCACCACTTCCACACTGCCAGATCGTAATCTCTTCCCATTCTGCCTGCTCTGACTCTGGTCCCTGTCTCCAGTCCGACTTCTCGTCAGTCCTGCTACTCTGTCCTGGATTCCCCACTCTACGCTCCCTTTGATTCCCCTCCGGACCTGCTTACCCTGTCCCCACACCTCTTGCTCCAGCCTCAGCCGCCTCACCTGGTTTCTAGCAACCCGCCCGAGCTTCCTCTGGCCTGCACTCAATCTTCCCCCCTGTGTTTCAATAAATACCTTGGTTACCTCATCCCAGTCTCCTCGTCTGAGTCTGTTCTTGGGTTCACCTGTTCCGCTCGCGTGACACCTACACACACACAACACACATGTGCACATAAACTCCTCCCCCTTTTCCCCAAGGCAACTGCCATTGATGCTAAAGCTATATGACATCAGAGTAGTACAACAGCGTTCTCATCAGTATGGATCAGCTACAGTCTGCAAACGCACAGAAGCAGCTGTGGTTGTCTAGCTGCCTTCCCATCCCTTAGACATCCTACCATCTGCACAATCACTGGGAATGTGTAGTCTCTCATTTAGGAAAGACTGGAGGAGGAAAAGGAAGGAACAACTCATCCATCTTAGTGAGGAGTGGAGGAGAGGAGAATGATGGAATGATTATGTTTTTCTACCATCTGCCATCTGTCCGCTGGTGCCTTCTCTCTCTTCCCAGCGGTGACTATGGTGAGTGATAGAGTAAGGGGGATGGATGAGTAAAGGGATAGAGATATACCTTGGGGTCTGTAGTCCCTTCTGGGCCCGAGAGAATGTGTGACACATACATATATGCACACACAAACACACAGGCCCCATCTGGTTCTGATTTCAATTCAAAGGTCACAGACTATGAGACAATCTACTGGTTTTATCAAGCAATAGGCCAAGATGGAAGTATGTATGTATGTGTGTGTGCCTGCCTGCCTGCCTGCCTGCCTGCCTGCCTGCCTGCCTGCCTGCCTGCCTGCCTGCCTGCCTGCCTGCCTGCCTGCCTGCCTGCCTGCCTGCCTGCCTGCCTGCCTGCCTGCCTGCGTGACTGTGGTCTCTGTTCAATAGAGGGGTTAGATGTATGGAGTGTCCCACTCACCAGACCTTCAGTAACCATCTCCAGCTAAAGTTATTCTATAATATATGGGAGCTATTAAAGTACTCTCATGGATAGATGAACCTGCGCGTGCTCTGAGTCTGTCACTGTTGTCACTTTACTAAGAGATTTGTAAGCTTGTAAACCGTTTTGTAAGTTTGTAGAAAGATGTTTGCAAGTGAAAATGTGATTTGTGCTCTGGGGGCAGGACCTTGTACTCCTGACCAATCAGTTCCCTCTGCCAAAAGCACAACCCCCTAACCATTGGCTGGATTGTTCCATCAATCAAATCTCAGGAAGTAGCTTCCCACATGAGCAAGAGAAGATGAGGTAGGACGCCGAGGTCGAGTTGTGTACGTTGTTCACATGAAGTTCCTTGATTGATGAAGAGTGTTGTTCGGGGAATGGGAAATGGCGGCGAGTAGTGAGGACGAAATGGAGGAAATGGAGAAAAAGTTGGAGAAGCAACAGCTGTGCTGGAATGCAAACAATATGGGTGTAAATTCTGATGGTATGGAGCGGGAGGATGAGGGTCAATAACCGAAATGGTCGGTAGTGGAAAGACATAGGAAGAAGAGATCATGATACAGAAAGCAGTGGAGCGTCTAGTAAAGAAAGCATAAAGATGGCCAAGGTAGGAAGCAAGAGCAATGATGTGTTGGAGTGGAAAGTGGTGATTGTGTTTGAGACCAAAGGGCCTCTCTTTTTTTTATTTAACCTTTATTTAACTAGTCAAGTCAGTCGGTGTTTTAAATGCCAAAGAATGGGACATGTAGCTGATCAGTGTAAAGGAAAGAAAAGATGTTCCAAGTGTGGAGGGGCACATGATTACGGTGAATGTGGAAGCAATGTGAAGGTTAAGTGCTGTAATTGTGGGGGAGAACACGGTGCAGCATTTGGTGGATGCCAGGTACATAGAGAGGCTAGAGAGGCTCAGAGATATACTGTAGAATCAGTCATGATGTATCGTATGCAGAGGCTGTAAAACAGATTGGTAGAACTACAGTGTGGACTGATGGAGCTTGCATGGATGTACCTGTAGTAAGTGGACCTACTGTCAGACTGATGGATCTTACATGGATGTACCTGTAGTAAGTGGAACTACTGTCAGACTGATGGATCTTACATGGATGTACCTGTAGTGGTGGGCTGGTGCTTCTGATGGTCCTGGCATGGTTTTGAGGCCCGTTCCAAAATCTTGTGCTCATCAATGTGCGGTGTCAAAGGACACTTTGATAATTAATAAAGTTGACTTCATAGCTTTTATTGGTAAGGTTATCGATACGACTCGGGTTGTGGAAAGCAGAAATGCCAGGTTGAAGGCTATTGTGGAGACGGCGAAAGAGATATTGGGGGTAATAGATGTTATGATTGCTGAACAATCCTAAGGGTGGAGTGTTTCAGCATGATATAGATAAAGTTTAATGGTGTTGGGGAGGGGTTTTGGGGGGAGGGGGAGGGTGGAGCAGAAGAGAAGTAGTACAGAATTGGGCAGACTATAATTTATTGTACATTCCAGCACAGTAGGTGGCGGCATGCACTTAAACGATTGTTTGCGGACTGTCATGATATCATAGAAGAGGAAGAAGAAGACAAAGAAGACGAAGAAGAGAAGAAGAGGGAAATTAAACGAAAACGATCTACTTGAAAGTAATCATAATTTTTTTCACTGTTTATAGATTTTTTTGTGTTGTTGTGTGAAATGGCATGACAGTAGTTTGCTTATCATGTGAAATATAATGCTACTGTCACGATCGTTTCTAGAAACGGACCAAGGCGCAGCGTGATTACAGTTCCACATAATTTATTAATAGTGAAACTTAATAAAAACAATAAACAATAAATGAACAACGAACCGAGACTACATACACTTACTCAAAATACAAAATTCAATATCCCACAAAACACAGGTGGAAAAAAGGCTACCTAAATATGAGGTTCCGGACTGTGGACCGTCGTTGGAGGTTCCGGACTGTGGACTGTCATTGGAGGTTCCGGACTGTGGACCGTCATTGGAGGTTCCAGACTGTGAACCGTCTCAGGAGGTTCCGGACTGTGGACCGTCTCAGGAGATTCCGGACTGTGGACCGTTGTTGGAGGTTCCGGACTGTGGACCGTCGTTGGAGGTTCCGGACTGTGGACTGTCGTTGGAGGTTCCGGACTGTGAAACGTCGCCGGAAGCTCTGGACTGGGAACTGTCGCCGGAAGCTCTGGACTGGGAACTGTCGCCGGCAGCTCTGGACTGGGGATCGTCGCAGGAGGCCTGATGCGTGGGGCCGGTACAGGTGGCACCGGACTGGTGACACGCACCTCAGGGCGAGCGCGAGGAGCAGGCACAGGACGTACTGGACTGGTGAGGCGCACTGGGGGCCTGATGCGTGGGGGCGGTACAGGTGGCACTGGACTGGTGACATGCACTTCAGGGCGAGTGCGGGGAGAAGGAACAGGACGTACTGGACTGTGAAGGCGCACTGGAGACCTGGTGCGTATAGCCTGCATCAATGGTATCGGTTCGATGACACACCTCGCACGACAAATGCGAGGAGCTAGCACAGGACGGACTGGGCTGTGGAGGCGTACATCAGGGCGAGTACGAGGAGCAGGCACAGGACGTACCGGACTGGGGAGGCGCACTGAAGGCCTGATGCGTAGGACCGGCACAGATTGCACCGGACTGGTAACACGCTCCTCCAAACGCCTGCGTTGCCGCATACTCCTCGCCAACTCCATTCTCTGGTATCCCTCCTCGCACTGTTCCATTGACTCCCAGGCGGGCTCTGGCACTCTCCCTGGGTCGACCGACCACCTCTCTACCTCCTCCCATGTTGTCACTGGTTCACACCTCGGCTCGGTTGACCACCCCATGTGCCCCCACCCAAAAAAACTATTTGGGCTGTCTTTTGGGCTTTCTCTGTGGCCGCGAACCCCGGCGTCGTCGCTGTTCTCCCTTCTCTCCTTGCGTCTGCTGTGACCAAGGGAGGATCTCCTGTCCTTCCATTATTTCCTCCCAGGTCCAACTTATTTTCTCCCTGATCTCCTCCAAAGACCAGGATGCCATTTCCTCCCGGGCACGCTGCTTGGTCCCGTTGTGGTGGGATATTCTGTCACGATCGTTTGTAGAAACAGACCAAGGCGCAGCGTGATTACAGTTCCACATAATTTATTAATAGTGCAACTTAACAAAAACAATAAACAATAAATGAACAACGAACCGTGACTACAGAGGTGCTACATACACTTACTCAAAATACAAAATTCAATATCCCACAAAACACAGGTGGAAAAAAAGCTACCACTGTCACGCCCTGACCTTAGTATTCTTTGTTTTCTTTATTATTTTGGTTAGGTCAGGGTGTGACATGGGTGATTATATGTTTTGTCCTGTCTAGGGTTTTTGTATGTTTATGGGGTTGTTTCCAGTCTAGGGGTTTTGTATGTCTACAGTTGCCTAGATTGGTTCTCAATTAGAGGCAGCTGTTTATCGTTGTCTCTGATTGGGAACCATATTTAGGCAGCCATATTCCTTGAGTATTTCGTGGGTGATTATCTATGTCTATGTTTAGTTGCATAGTGTCAGCACTATGATTATATAGCTTCACGTTCGTTTTGTTGTTTTTGTATAGTTCATTCCGTGTTCTTTCTTTATTAACTTCTTATGGCTGCAGCCCGAGGCCGCCCACAATATGACAACAGCCACTTCAAGTGCAGGGCGCGAAATTCAAAATATATATTTTTTAAATATTTAACTTTCACACATTAACAAGTCCAATACAGCATATGAAAGGTACACATCTTGTGAATCCAGCCAACATGTCCGATTTTTAAAATGTTTTACAGCGAAAACACCACGTATATTTATGTTAGCTCACCACCAAATACAAAAAAGGACAGACATTTTTCACAGCACAGGTAGCATGCACAAAGCCAACCTAACTAACCAAGAACCAACCAAACTAACCAACAAACAACTTCATCAGATGACAGTCTTATAACATGTTATTCAATAAATCTATGTTTTGTTCGAAAAATGTGCATATTTCAGGTATAAATCATAGTTTACATTGCAGCTACAATCAGAAATTGCACCGAAAGCAGACAGAATAATTACAGACACCAAAGTCAAATACCTAATTACTCATCATAAAACATTTCTGAAAAATACATAGTGTACAGCAAATGAAAGACAGGCATCTTGTGATTCCAGACAATATTTCCGATTTATTAAGTGTTTTACAGCGAAAACACAATATAGCGTTATATTAGCTTACCACAATAGCCAAAAACACAAGCAATTTCCCAGTAGCAAAAGTTAGCGATCGTAACAAACAAGCAAAAGATATATAATTTTTGACTAACCTTGATTTTCTTCATCAGATGACAGTCCTATAACATCAGGTTATACATACACTTATGTTTTGTTCGAAAATGTGCATATTTAGAGCTGAAATCAATGGTTATACATTGTGCTAACTTAGCTACTTTTTCCCACTACGTCCGGATTTGTTTCTGACACTTTTTCTGACACACATATTCTGACCAAATAGCTATTCATAAACATAACTAAAAAATACATGTTGTATAGGAAATGATAGATCCATTAGTTCTTAATGCAATCGCAGTGTTAGAATTCTAAAAAATAACTTCATTACGACATCCAGCTTCGGTATAGCTAGAGTATCCAAAAGTTGGGCGCCGACGACTAATTCACATGTACGACAGATATATGAAATAGCATCATAAAATGTTTCTTACTTTTGCTGATCTTTCATCAGAATGTTGGACAAGGGGTCCTTTGTCAGGAACAATCGTTGTTTGGATTTAGAACGTCCATTTTCCCTCTCGATTTAGCAAGCACACTAGCCAAGTGGTACGAATCTCTCCATCGTCAACAAAGTCAGAGAACGGAACACGGCAAAACTCCCGAAAAAATTTCAATAATCTGATTAAACTATATTGAAAAAACATACTTTACGATGATATGGTCACATGTATCAAATAAAATCAAAGCCGGAGATAGTAGTCGCCTATAACGGCAGCTAAACAGAAGGCAAATCCAGGTCCCTATTCGCGCTCTCCAGAAAACCGGAAATGGGGGACACGTCATACAAAGAGCTTGTATTCCACTTCAGACCAAGATAAACACTAAATTTCTTCTCTCACCGCCTCTTGACATCCAGGGGAAGGTCTATGAAGTGCATGTATACTAATACGTATCATGCCCATTTATAGGCAGGAAGTAGAACACAGCCTCGATTTCAGACTTTCCACTTCCTGGTCAGGAAGTTTGTGCCAAATGAGTTCTGTTTGACTCACAGATATAATTCAAACGGTTTTAGAAACTAGAGAGTGTTTTCTATCCAATAGTAATAATAATATGCATATTGTACGAGCAAGAATTGAGTACGAGGCCGTTTGAAATGGGCACCTTTTATCTGGCTACTCAATCCTGCCCCTGCAGCCCAAACAGGTTAAAAGAAGATGCATTCAAATCACGCTGCGCTTTGGTCTCATCGCTATAACGAACGTGACAACCTAAATATGATCCCCAATTAGAGACAACGATTACCAGCTGCCTCTAATTGGAAACCATATCAAGCACACCAACATAGAAATATGAAAACTAGAACGCCACATAGAAATAATAAACTAGAACACCACATAGAAATAATAGACTAGAACACCCCAGTCACGCCCTGACCTACTATACCATAGAGAAACAATGGCTCTCTATGGTCAGGGCGTGACAGCTACATTTCAGAAAAACTCCAAACCAGCCATTGCATTGACAGCCGCTATTGTGTTAGCTACTGTAGCTGGCCTCTGGCAGCTTTAGATGCTAGTGAAAAACGAATATATTTGCTAGTTAGATAACCATCTGATTGATGAGGTTGATTATAAATGCCATTAGCTAGCTAGATCGCTAAATTGAAACTGCTGGGGGAAAGCTAGCTAGCTAAGTCCCACTATAATCACTAATGATTATAAGTAGCTAATGTTAACTAGGTTTCTCGAAGATTTTTTTTTAAATATATATTTTAAGCTATATTTTAAAGACTTGTTACTGACTTTTGAACACTTGTCAAACTACTTAATTCCTCTGCCTGTTTATTGATAGCTGAAAAATCACTAGAAAGCAGCATGCTGCCAGACCACCAAAGGACCCTAGAGGTATTACACCCTGGATAATATGCTATATGTCATCACACAGACAGATCCATATTGAATGAGGTTTTCATAGTGCATAAAGTATATTACCAGAGGAGCTTACTTCTCTGGGATCTGGAGAGATCGCAGGTAGTTGGTCTGAAGGCTCTAGGAGGTCCTTGGAATATTCTGTCTCTAGCACCTTTAGAGAGATGGATAGAGGTATTGAAAGAGAGAGAGCAAGAGAGTTAACATTTACATTGTTGATTACTGAGGACTATAAGGGTGCCTTCCAATCTGTCAAATTAATTAGTAAAAGACGCAGCAACTCAATGGGTTTCAATAGGAGGAGTGTGTTGGAGGGGGGGGGGGGGCTAGGCTTGTGTTGTGCTGTCCGTCAGAAAAGTTGCAGAGACTATCCCACCAATTAAACAAGTAAAACAGCTGTGTTAGGCATGTGCATCATGCATTTTGGTTTGAAAGTAGCCTTCTTCTGTGGTTCAAGTTGTATTTTCATGTCTGTAACTTCGCTCTCACTCTCTCTGACCCCTAAGCCCTCACCCCTGACCTCCCATTGGCCCAGGGACTACGGCAAAACCCTATAATCAGTCTCTCTGACAGGGAGTTACTCCAGGAGTAGACAGGTTTATGGTGCATAGGGCTTCTCCACTCTGCATATGAGTGTAGTATTAGCTATATAAAAAGTGCATTCGGAAAGTATTCAGACCCCTTCACTTTTGCCACATTTTGTTACGTTACAGCCTTATTCTAAAATTGAGTAAACCGTTTTTCCAATACCCCATAATGACAAAGCAAAAACAGCTTTTAGAAATGTTTGCAAATTTATTGGGGGAAAAAAAAACAGAAATGTCATATTTACATAAATATTCAGACCCTTTACTCAGTACTTTGTTGAAGCACCTTTGTCAGCTATTACAGCCCCGGTTCTTCTTGGGTATGACGCTACAAGCTTGGCACACCTGTATTTGGGGAGTTTCTTCCATTCTTTGCTGTAGATCCTTTCAAACTATGTCAGGTTGGATGGGGAGCGTCGCTGCACAGCTATTTTCAGGTCTCTCAAGAGATGTTCGATCAGGTTCAAGTCCGGGCTCTGGCTGGGACACTCACGGACATTCAGAGACTTGTCCCGAAGCCACTCCTGCGTTGTCTTGGCTGTGTGCTTAGTGTTGTTGTGCTGTTGGAAGGTGAACCTTAGCCCCAGAGGTCCTCATCGCTCTGGAGAAGGTTTTCATCAAGGATCTCTCTGTACTTTGCTCTCCTCATCTTTCCCTCGATCCTGACTAGTCTCCCAGTCCCTGCCACTGAAAAACACTCCACAGCATGATGCTGCCACCACCATGCTTCACCATAGGGATGTTGCCAAGTTTCCTCCAGACATGAAGCTTGGCATTTAATCTTGGTTTCATCAGACCAGAGAATCTTGTTTCTCATGGTCTGAGAGTCCTTAGTTGCCTTTTGGCAATCTCCAAGTAGGCTGGCCACTGTACCATGAAGGCCTGATTGGTGGAGTGCTGCAGAGATGGTTGTCCTTCTGGAAGATTCTCCCATCTCCACAGAGGAACTCTGGAGCTCTTTCAGAGTGACCATCAGGTTCTTGGTCACCTCCCTGACCAAGGCCTTTCTCCCCCGATTGCTCAGTTTGGCTGGGCAGCCATCTCTAGGAAGAGTCTTGGTGGTTCCAAATTTCTTCCTTCTTCCATGTGTTCTTGGGGACCTTCAATGCTGCAGAAATGTTTTGGTACCCTTCCCCAGTTCTGTGCCTCAACAAAATACTCTTGGAGCTCTATGGACAATTCCTTTGAACTCATGGCTTGGGTTTTTCTCTGACATGCACTGTCAACTGTGGGACCTTATATAGACAGGTGTGTGCCTTTCCAAATCATGTCCAATCATTTGAATTTACCACAGGTGGACTCCAATGAAGTTGTAGAAACATATCAAGGATGAACTATGGAAACAGGATGCATCTGAGCTTAATCTCTTAGCAAAGGGTCTGAATACTGATGTAAATAAGGCATTTCTGTGTTTTACTTTTAATAAATTTGCCAACATTTCTAAAAACCTGTTTTCGCTTTGTCATAATGGGGTCTTGTGTGTGGATTGAGTAGGATTTTAAAAAAAATCAATTTTAGAATAAGGCTGTAACATAACAAAATATGGAATGCACTGTATACTGTAAATAAAATATGCATGACTTACTGACATGGAGTGCTCCATGTTCCTGCTGGTAGCAGGCCTCAACCTGGATGCAGGCAAATGTCCTGCCATGGATTATGGTTGTATCCATCTCCACCAGGCCCTTCGAAATCATATGACAAACCTGCATAGATTAACAAAAGAAAATGGTAACTGTATTAAGTCAATAGAAGTCATGACAGCCATAGGTTCTTTACAAAGGAGTGTACCGGTTTTTGTTCCAACACTTCTCTAACACCTCATTCAAGTGATTGTGGTCTAAATTGAGCAAAAACTCACCCACTTCAGTACCATTGAATGAGCTTCCCAAGTTACAAGTTTAGCAACAATTCTGCATGGTAGAGAATAACATGTGTGGATCTGTTTCTATATAACCTTGTGATGTTCCCAAGTTCTTTACATCTTTCTGGGTGTTAGGGATGTGCTTCAACCTGAGGAAAAGAGCAGAGAGGAGGACGAAATTAACCTCCCTGCTCAAATTTCACTGCTGGGAACACCAACTATTTTTAATAGTTAGACCTTACAGTGAAATGCTTACTTATAAGACTGTAACCAACAATGCAGTTTTAAGAAAAATAAGAGTTAATACAAATATTGACTAAATAAACTAAAGTAAAAAATAAAAGAGCAACAATAAAATAACGATAATGAGGCTATATACAGGGGGTACCGGTACCGAGTCAATGTGCGGGGGTACAGGTTAGTCGAGGTAGTTGAGGTAATATGTATATGTACATGTAGGGGTAAAGTGACTATGCATATATCATAAACAGCAAGGAAGCAAGGAAGTCTGTGCTATCAAACAGTCCTGTAGCTTAGCATCTGCGTCATCTGACCACTTCTGTATTGAGCGAGTCACTGGTACTTCCTGCTTTAGTTTTTGCTTGTAATCAGGAATCAGGAGGATAGAATAATGGTCAGATTTTCCAAATGGAGTGCGAGGGAGAGCTTTGTACGTGTCTCTGTGTGTGGAGTAAAGGTGGTCTCTTGCACATGTAACATGCTGGTAGAAATGAGGTAAAATGGATTTACGTTTCCCTGCATTAAAGTCCCTGCCACTACAAGCAGCGCCTATGGATGAGCATTTTCTTGTTTTCTTATGGCTTTATACAACTCGTTGAGTGTGGTCTTAGTGCCAGCATCGGTTTGTCGTGGTAAATAGACAGCTACGAAAAATATAGATGAAAACTCTCTTGGTAAATAGAGTGGTCTACAGCTTATCATGAGATTCTCTAACTCAGGCAAGCAAAACCTTAAGACTTCCGAAATATTTGATTTCCTGCACCAGCTGTTATTTACAAATAAACACAGAATGCCACCCCTTGTCTTACCGGAGGCAGCTGTTCTGTCTTGCCGATGCACGCAAAAACCAGCCAACTGTATATTATCCATGTCGTTGTTCAGACACGACTCGGTGAAACAGTTTTTACTTTTTTATGTCCCTTTGGTAGGATAGTCTTGAACAGAGGTCATCCAGTTTATTCTCCAATGATTTCACATTGGCCAATAGGACAGATGGTGGAGGCGAGTTACAAACTTGCCGACAAATTCTCACAAGGTACCCGGACCTGCGTCCCCTGTATCGGTGTCTTTTCTTCATGCGAATGACGGGGATTTGGGCCTGGTCCGCTATCTGGAGTAAATCCTTTGCGTCCGACTCTTTAAAAAAAAACTTTGTCCAGTTGGAGGTGAGTAAACGCTGTTCTGATATCCAGAAGCTCTTTTTGGTCATAAGAGACGGTACCAGAAACATTATGTACAAAAGAAGTTGCAGACAACGCGAAAAAAACACACAACATAGCACAATTGGCAAAACGGCAGCCATCTCCTCCGGCGCGGTTCTTCAATCACCTTCATAAGCATTGACTGATAGCTTTACCTCAGCAGTTTCAATGTAGCTATCTAGCTAGCTAATGGCATTTATAATCAACTTCATCAATCAGATGGTTAACTAACTATCACATACAGTATATTTGTTTTCCCCTCATCTAAAGCTGCCTGATCAAGCTAGCCAGTTTTTAGTAAAGCTACGATGAATGTCATTGGCCAGCAAGCTAATGCAATTGCGGCTGTAAATGCAATGGCCGGTCTGGAGTTCGTGTGAAATGTAGCAATATATTTCACATAAGCAAGACGATTACTTTCAAGTAGATTGTTTTTGTTTCATTCACTTCATCCTTTCTTGCTCATGTGGGTCTACTTCCTGAGATTTGATTGATGGAACAATCCAGCCAATGATTAGGCGGTTGTGGTTTTGGCAGAGGGAACTGATCGGGTAGGAGTAAAAGGTCCAGCCCCCAGAGCGCAAATCTCATTTTCACTTGTAAATATCTTTCTACAAACTTGCAAAATGTTTT
>NC_052331.1:8269979-8432479 GCF_016432855.1 Salvelinus namaycush
CGATCTCGCTCCAGAGTACAGGCCTCGGTATAACGCTCATTCCTTCGATGATAAACGCGAATCTGACCATCACCTCTGGTGAGACAAAACCGCAACTCGTCAGTGAAGAGCACTTTTTGCCAGTCCTGTCTGGTCCAGCGACGGTGGGTTTGTGCCCATAGGCAACGTTGTTGCCGGTGATGTCTGTTGAGGGCCTGGCTTACAACAGGCCTTCAAGCCCTCAGTCCTCTCTCAGCCTATTGCGGCGGACAGGCTGAGCACTGATGGAGGGATTGTGCGTTCCTGGTGTAACTCGGGCAGTTGTTGTTGCCATCCTGTACCTGTCCCGAAGGTGTGATGTTCGGATGTACCGATCCTGTGCAGGTGTTACACGTGGTCTCCCTGTAGCGCTGTCTTTGGCGTCTCACTGTACGGACATTGCAATTTATTGCCACGGCCACAGTCCTCGTGCCTCCTTGCAGCATGCCTAAGGCACGTTCACACAGATGAGCATGGACCCTGGGCATCTTTCTTCTGGTGTTTTTCAGAGTCAGGACACTAAAGAGGCCTTTCTACTAACTTTTTATAACTGTGACCTTAATTGTCTACCGTCTGTAAGCTGTTAGTGTCTTAACGACCGTTCCCCAGGTGCATGTTCATTAATAGTTTATGGTTCATTTAACAGGCATGGGAAACAGTGTTTAAACCCTTTACGATGAAGATCTGTGAAGTTATTTGGATTTTTACGAATGATCTTTAAAAGACAGGGTCCTGAAAAAGGGACGTTTCTTTTTTTTGCTGTGTGTATATATACACATACAGTTTAAGTCAGAAGTTGACATACTCCTGACACTTAATCCTAGTAAACATTCCCTGTCTTAGGTCAGTTAGGATCACCACTTTTATTTTAAGAATGTGAAATGTCAGAATAATAGTAGAGAGAATTATTTATTTCAGCTTTTATTTATTTTATCACATTCCCAGTGGGTCAGAAGTTTACATACACTCAATTAGTATATGGTAACATTGCCTTTAAATTGTTTAACTTGGGTCAAATGGTTCGGGTAGCCTTCCACAAGCTTCCCACAATAAGTTGGGTGAATTTTGGCCCATTCCTCCTGACAGAGCTGGTGTAACTGAGTCAGGTTTGTAAGGCCTCCTTGCTTGCACATGCTTTTTCAGTTCTGCCCACAAATTTTCTGTATGATTTGAGGTCAGGGCTTTGTGATGGCCACTCCAATACCTTAACTTTGTTGTCCTTAAGCCATTTTGCCACAACTGTGGAAGTATGCTTGGGGTCATTGTCCATTTGGAAGACCCATTTGTGTCCAAGCTTTTACTTCCTGACTGATGTCTTGAGATGTTGCTTCAATATATTCTCAGAATTTTCCAACCTCATGATGCCATCTATTGTGTGAAGTGCACCAGTCCCTCCTGCAGCAAAGCACCCCCACAATATGATGCTGCCACCCCCGTGCTTCACGGTTGGGATGGTGTTCTTCGGCTTGCAAGCCTCCCAATTTTTCCTCCAAACATAACGATGGTCATTATGGTCAAACAGTTCTATTTTTGTTTCATCAGGCCAGAGGACATTTCTCCAAAAAGTATGATCTTTGTCCCCATGTGCAGTTGCAAACCGTAGTCTGGCTTTTTATGGCGGTTTTGGAGCAGTGGCTTCTTCCTTGCTGAGCGGCCTTTCAGGTTACGTTGATATAGAAGTTTTACTGTGGATATAGATACTTTTGTAACCGTTTCCTCCAGCATCTTCACAAGGTCCTTTGCTGTTGTTCTGGGATTGATTTGCAGTTTTCGCACCAAAGTACGTTCATCTCTAGGAGACAGAACGCATCTCCTTCCTGAGCGGTATGACTGCTGCGTGGTCCCATGGTGGTTATACTTGCGCACTATTGTTTGTGCAGATGAACGTGGTACCTTCAGGCGTTTGGAAATTGCTCCCAAGGATGAACCAGACTTGTGGAGGTCTACAATTTTTTTTCTGAGGTCTTGTCTGATTTCTTTTGATTTTTGCATGATGTCAAGCAAAGAGGCACTGCGTTTGAAGGTAGGCCTTGAAATACATTCACAGGTACACCTCCAATTGACTCAAATTATGTCAGTTAGCCTATCAGAAGCTTCTAAAGCCATGACATAATTTTCTGAAATGTTCCAAGCTGTTTAAAGGCACAGTCAACTTAGTGTATGAAAACTTCTGACCCACTGGAATTGTGATACAATGAGCTATAAGTGAAATAATCTGTCAGTAAACAATTGTTGGAAACATTACTTATATTCACAAAGTAGATGTCCTAACCAACTTGCCAAAACTATAGTTTGTTAACAAGAAATTTGTGGAGTGTTTGAAAAATGAGTTTTAATGACTCCAACCTAAGTGTATGAAAACTTCCGACTTCAACTGTATATATATCATTCAAGGGTTTTTCTTTATTTGTACTATTTTCGACAACTATGAAAAAACACATATGGAATCATGTAGTAACCAAAAAAGTGTTAAATAAATCAAAATATATTTTATATTTGAGATTCTGCAAAGTAGCCACCCTTTGCCTTGATGACAGCTTTGCACACTCTTGGCATTCTCTCAACCAGCTTCATGAGGTAGTCATCTGGAATGCATTTCAATTAACAGGTGTGCCTTGTAAAAAGTTGATTTGTGGAATTTCTTTCCTTAATGAATTTGAGCCAATCCGTTGTGTTGTGACAAGGTAGGTGTGATGTACAGAAGATAGCCCTATTTGGTAAAAGACCAAGTCCATTTTATGGCAAGAACAGCTTAAATAAGCAAAGAGAAAATAGTGTCCATCATTACTTTAAGACTTTGAAGGTCAGTCAATCCGGAAAATGTCAGTGCAGTCGCTAAAACCATCAAGCGCTTTGATGAAATTGGCTCTCATGAGGACCGCCATAGGAAAGGAAGACCCAGAGTTACCTCTGCTGCAGAGGATAAGCTCATTAGAGTTAACTGCACCTCCGATTGCAGCCCAAATAAATTATTCACAGAGTTCAAGTAACAGACACATCTCAACATCAACAGTTCAGAGGAGACTGCGTGAATCAGGCCTTCAGGGTCAAATTGCTATTAAGAAACCACTACTAAATGACACCAATAAGAAGAAGAGACTTGCTTGGGCCAAGAAACACGAGCAATGGTTTTTGCAAATTTGAGATTCTTTCTTCCAACCGCTGTGTCTTTGTGAGATGCAGATTAGGTGAATGGATGATCTCCACGTGTGGTTCTCACCGTGAAGCATGGAGGAGGTGTGATGATGTGGGGGTGCTTTGCTGGTGACACTGATTTATTTAGAATTCAAGGCATGTTTAACCTGCATGGCTACTGAAGCGATACGCCATCCTATCTGGTTAGCGCTTAGTCCCCCTATCATTTGTTTTTCAACAGGACAATGACCCAAAACACACCTCCAGGCTGTGTAAGGGGTATTTGACCAAGAAGGAGAGTGGGGTGCTGCAACAGATGACCTGGCCTTCACAATCACCCAACCTCAACCCAATTGAGGTGGTTTGCAATGAGATGGACCGTGGAGTGAAGGAAAATCAGCCAACAAGTGCTCAGCATATGTGGGGACTCCTTCAAGACTATTGGAAAAACATTCCTTGTGAAGCTGGTTGAGAGAGTGCCAAGATTGTGCAAAGCTGTCATCAAGGCAAAGGGTGTCTACTTTGAAGAATATAAAATATATTTTGATTTGTTTAACACTTTTTTGGTTAGTACATGATTCCATATGATTTATTTAATAGTTTTGATGACTTCACTATTTTTCTGCAATATAGTAAAAATAAAGAAAAACCCTTGAATGAGTAGGTGTGCCCAAACTTTTGACTGGTACTGTATATACAGTTCCCCATATCTGACTTCAGACCAGTCCCAAGATGCTTGTGGGGGTTGTAGAGTAAAATGGAGAACACTCGTGTTCGTCAGAGTCTCATCTTTTGATGGAGGGGTCAATTTGAAGGCCAAACCGTTCTGACGCTACAGACGATTTTGTGAGAATACCAACTTTTGGGATGTCTCATGGTCTGACAAAACACTGCTTTAGCGCTGTCACCTTTGACCGCAGATGCGGAAGTGCGACATCGGCAAATGAGGTGGATTTAAGACGCATCCAATGCAAAAAAACATATCTCTAGCTTAAATTGACCGATTTTTATGGCCATTATTTATTTTATTTTTTACATATTTTTTAAGCATGCTAATTGGATATCTTGAGTACAGTTAGGGCTTGAGGGTTACACACTAATGCCAGATAGCCTAAAATAATGAAAGGAAAAACCTCAATGCAGCCTTTTAGATATAAATTGCACAATAATTATACCGTTATGGATTTTTAAGGTATTGTTTTCCCTTTATTCATCCCTCCCGCCACCCACCTGCCCTTCATCCACACAATATTTCATGACCCTAAACCTGCCCGCCCCACAGATATAACCGTGGGGACTGCAGGTGATGTGGTTGTATCATCCCACTCATCACTAGTGTGTGTGTGGATGATAAGTGTTTGCTTTTACATGAAATCTGATCTGACCTCAGTTATTAACAGGCTTTAAGTTTAACTTCATTAGATTAGAACTGATCTGTAATACAGAAGGTGACAGAAACACAACACAACATCAATGGAGGTGAAAACATGACATTTATCTCAGAATAAAAAAGGGTCAATCTGTGATTGCTTCATCCATTTTGGACTGTTAAATAAATGATCTACTGTATACCCATTGATTCATGAATGTCACGTGTGCTCCCTCCGGCCTCTAGGTCGCCAGGCTGCTCGTTATGGCACACCTGTCACCATCGTTACACGCACCTGCGCGTCATCAGACTCACCTGGACTCTCTCACCTCCCTGATTACCTTCCCAATATATGTCACTCCCTTTGGTTCCTTCCCCAGGCGTCATTGTTTCAGTTTCATGTCTGTGCGTTGGAATCGGGGGAGAAGGGCCTTGGTCAGGGAGGAGACCAAGAACCCGATGGTCACTGACAGAGCTCTAGAGTTCCTCTGGAAATGGGAGAACCTTTCAGAAGGACAACTATCTCTGTGGCACTACACCAATCAGGCCTTTATGGTAGTGTGGCCAGACTGAAGCCACTCCTCAGTAAAAGGCACATGGCAGCCCGCTTGGAGTTTGCCAAAAGGCACCTAAAGGACTCTCCGACCATGAGAAACAAGATTCTCTGGGCTGATAAAACCAAGATTGAACTATTTGACCTGAATGCCAAGTGTCAAGTCTGGAGAAACCTGGCACCATCCCTACGGTGAAGCATGCTGTAGGGATGTTTTTCAGTGGCAGGGGAGATTTGTCAGGATCGAGGGAAAGATAAACAGAGAAAAGTACAGACAGATCCTTGATGAAAACCTGCCCCAGAGCGCTCAGGACCTCAGACTGGGGTGAAGGTTCACCTTCCAACAGGACAACAACCCTAAGCACACAGCCAAGACAATGCAGGAGTGGCTTCGGGACAAGTCTCTGAATGTCCTTGAGAGGCCCAGCCGGAGCCCAGACTTGAACCTGATCGAACATCTCTGGAGAGACCTGAAAATAGCTGTGCAGGGACACTCCCCATCCAACCTGACAGAGCTTGAGATGAACTGCAGAGAAAAATGGGAGAAACTCCCCAAATACAGGTGTGCCAAGAAGACTCAAGGTTGTAATCACTGCCAATGGTGCTTCAACAAAGTCCTGAGTAAAGGGTCTATTTCAATTTTTTATTTGTTATAATTTTCCAAACAGAAAAAATATTTTTTGATTTGTCATTATGAGGTATTGTGTGTAGATTGAACAATTTTATTTCATCCATTTTAGAATAAGGCTGTAACGTAACAAAATGTGGAAAAAGTGAAGGGGTCTGAATACTTTCCGACTGCACTGTAAATGCCTGATGAGCTTAGTTCAACTGTCATACACCGTCAGAACCAGAAATATTAGGTTGTTTTACTGCGTTGATCCATAGCCTCAAAACATGGTTAAAACAATTTTATATCAATCATGGTCAGTCCTTGTATCCATAGCTCTGTCTGAGTTTGAGTAGTTAAATTTATCCAGCCCCATCGCTCAGTTGTTTACCGAAACAGTGGCGTGGAGGCCACTTGATTGTTGGAACTGCAAATGTCCTCTCAAGTGCAGCTCCTGCTTGTAAAAAAAATATTTAAAATGGCACTAGCTGTATTTGGTTGAAATGATTAAAAATAGAAAACTATTAGTTTGGAAAACCAAAGTATATATTGTGATACAGTAATGAACAGAGACTTTGGAACTCTTATGCTGTAGTATACAGTAAGAGAAGCTTCTAGAGCTCTCTGGTCTCTCCTGTCCTCTCTCATCTGTACCACTGCAGGAATAGGTCAGCCATCTCTCACTGTGGCTCAGCTTTAGTCAGAGGTGTGTGTGTGTGTGTGTGTGTGTCGTAATGGTTTAGCTGTAAAATGAGGTGGAGAACTGAGATCACTATAGACAGAGGGAGAGGGATAATATAAAGAAGAGATGAGAGGGTAACAGGAGAATGAATCATGTGACTTACAGGTGGAAGGTGGCGTGAGCTGCTCTCAGACCACATCAGCTTTGGAAAGAAACTCATTCTACTGGATATGTTGTATGATGCTGGGAGAGAGAGCTGGAGAGCGAGGGGTACGAGAGAGAGAGATTGTAGAAGACAGTTGGACAGATGGGAGGTGACCTCAGTCTGTCACCTGTATTCTCTTTGTCTTCTAGACATCTGGGTCAATGCTGAGGAACATTCAAAAGGTTGGGTTGCTCTTGTATGATTCTCTAACCGTTCCACCTGTCTAACAGATTAACCCTACAGTGGCAAAGAGATATGGAATGATGAGGATGGAGGGGGGGGAAAAAGGAGGAGGACCAGGGAGATGAGTCAGAGTGGACAGGAGAGGAGCAATGAGGTGTCAGGGAAAACGAGAGAGATTTACAACCTCGGGGCTGTGGCCTTCAGACAGAATGTGTCTTCGGCCAGGTCTTGTCCCACTAACAGACAAATGTTATTGTACAGAAAAGGTCTGAGGAAAAAAGGAGAATTATGAATGGAGCAGGCAGGTAACCCGTGATACAAGTCTGTATTCAACGTCCATCTATGTCTGAGGACGTCGGGAGATGACGTGGAAACCGGCCACTAGGGGCAACAGTGAGTGCTGTTATCGTCGAGTAGGTTTCTGTAAGCATCTACCTCTGGTTCCACCAAAGGCTGCATGTTTGAACCCATCGATTTTGTTGTTTTTTAAAATCTTTATTTGAAGCCTTTCCCAAACCTTAACCCATACCGTAACCATTTGGAGTCAATGCCTAAACGTAACCTTAAACATGTTGACATTTTGAACAACCTTGAAATTTGACGTTTGGGAAACATGGATGAACGTCTAATTCTGATGTGAGACTGTGAGAGCTTGTTGGAATGAAGAATGATGGATGGCAAGAAAATAAGGTAGATTAGAGACAAAGAAATAAGCCAAGGGCTAGGAGAAAGGAAATGAAGGGGAGAGATAGAAAGCCTAGTATTTGTATGAGCAGGTCTATGTATTAGCCATTCAGTAGGCTACTCACACTCACCATTGAGTCACCAGTGTCAGAGAAGAGCTGTAGGCCATAGGGTTTGAATGGTGGCTCGCCAGCTACGGCCAAACGTGTGTGTGTGTGTGTGTGTGTGTGTGTGTGTGTGTGTGTGTGTGTGTGTGTGTGTGTGTGTGTGTGTGTGTGTGTGTGTGTGTGTGTGTGTGTGTGTGTGTGTGTGTGTGTGTGTGTGTGTGTGTGTGAGAGAGAGAGAGCTGGTGAAAGAGGGGGATGGGAGAGAGAAAGCGATGTGAACAGACACCCGCGTTTCTCTGTATGATTGACTCAGCAGTGTTTCAACACATCAGAGACCTGTGTCTTTTAAGCTTACATCAGAGGTGTGTGTGTGTGTGTGTGTTTGTTTAAGTGTCTCAGAAATAACAGTATTAATGGGCTCTTACATCCACACTGCAGGGGTCCCAAGCTCAAAACGCCTACAGCTATTCACAGAGAACAGAACAGCAGAGAAACACAGAACAAAGCACACACACACATACACACACACACACTTACATCCCCAATCTCTCTGTAGGCCTGCAGAGCGTTCCGGAGAGGATGTGGATATTATTCTGACCAGACTAAAAGGGGTTAAAGCCTTCCAGAGGTTCCACCCCTCCTTGCTGCTGCAGATCTGCTCCTGTGCCTTCTACGAATACCTGGAGAAAGGCATCACCTGGAAGTATACGCACACACACACACACACACTGACACACTCACTCAGTGGTATGAACCCCTGGGTAAAGGCCTCGCCCTGTACTTCGTTGGCTTTCAGCTTTACTATGACTCGTCACTTCACTGTTGACCGTTTTATGAAGGCTTATAAGCTGTTATGTGATGGTGGTATGCTCTGTGCAGTGTTCCGCCAGGGTGACATCGGGACCAGCTGGTATGCTGTTCTGTCTGGCTCTCTGGACGTCAAGGTGTCGGAAACAGCCAACCACCAGGTAAATCAGTTCTGCTTGATACATTTGACTACAGCTCTATTCGGGGTTCCTCCTCTCGAAGGTTATGTTCTCCCTACAGTGTTCTCTGCGCTGTTCGTCTCGTGTTGCTCCTTGTGTAGTCCCATTACAGCCTTGATGAATGTTTTGGAGTGCATTGCCTGCAATACTCCCATGTTAAAATATGCATGCTGGGCTAGCAGCTAGCGCGCTCTGGGCGAAGCCGCTGCCTCTCAAACGCTCCTCTGAGGATTGAGCTAGTTACTGTGTGGAGGGTTCAGAGATGCTATAGTGAGACCGAGCGACGGACAGACAGAATAGATAGAGCGTGCGGGATTGGTTGTTAAAATTTGAGATGGAGCTAAATGTCCAGTTACAAGTCCCTGTACCCGTTTGCCATGTTCATGTCTATTGGCGTAGCCTGGCCTAGTTCTGATGGCCATTTCTGACATTTGGGACAGTAGGAAGATAAGTTCCCTCCTATCATATTAGACATGAGGGAGAGAGTGTGCACACGTGCAGGAAAGTGAGTGTGTGTGTGGATGTGACTGTGCTTGTGTGTGTCTGCATGTGACTGTGTGTGTGTGTGTGACCTTGTCCGAGTGGTCAGATTATGCTCTTCCCTGAGGTGAGTTCTTAACGAGAAAATCCAACCCGAGAACCCTTCACACATGAATATATGAAAATATGGTAATCCGTCCGCTCTCTCACAGAGACCACGTTCACAGTATCCGCTGTATCTGGGTCACTATCTGGCCATGCTAGAAAGGCCAGAAGAACAACACGTTATATGTGGCCATGCTAGACAGGAATCTAGAATAACACGTTCTAACCACTAGTATGATTTGAACTACTAGCCTTATAACAGTGACCCGTTTACACGGCCATTCCAATTCTGATATTTTTCCACTAATTGGTCTTTTGACCAGTCAGATCAGCTCTTTTGCCAATAATTTGCCTCTGTAAACACAGCCTTAGATAGGATGTGGGTCTGGATTGAACAAGCTTCTGTCTCTGTGTGAGGCTGCATTTGCACAGTTCTGATCTTTTGCTCAATTATAGGCAAAAGATCTGACCTGATTGGTCAAAAGACCAATTAGTGGCAACAATATCAGATTTGGGCTGCCTGTGTAAATGCAGTCTAACTATCCTCAGTGCTGATGTACTGTATGTGGTGTTTGCTCTTGCTCTTGCTCTAGAAATGAATTGTGGACAGATTTATTGACTTGAATAGCGTTGAATGTAACAAGTTAATGAAATTGAGTGTGTTCTGCCTGTGTGTGCCTAAGGATGCTGTCACTATCTGCACGCTGGGAATCGGCACGGCGTTTGGAGAGTCGATTCTGGATAATACTCCTCGCCACGCCACCATCGTCAGCAGAGACACCAGCGAACTGCTCCGCATTGAACAGAGAGAGTTCAAGAGTCTATGGGAGGTGAGAGAGAGGAAGAGAGAGAGACACACAATTCAAATTGTGAAGTGGTTCATGCTCTGGCCACAAGAGGGCTGTCCACTGCTAATACCAGGCCTTCAGTACAGTCCTGTTTGTGTGAGCTTGTGGAACCTGCTGTCATTTTCACTGCCTGGGGGCATTGGGATGATACATGCTACAACTGAACCAGTCCTCGTGTGAGTGTTTTTGAGCATGGGGGGGGGGGGGTCTTTAACGTGTCCAGCAGTTGAGAGGCGGAGTAGGATGTGTAGGAAGTATAGCACTAGTGGTCTAAGAGTGTTTTTGTCTCTGTGTTAAGTGCACTCTCCCCCTGGCTGTCTTTCTTCAGCTCTCCCTCTCTCAGCTCTCTCTCTTCCCCGGTGTCTATTTTAGGAGTCTAGAGATAGATCAGAGAGAGCGTGACTGAGGCTGTAGCTCTTACAATGGACATAAAAACCTCAGTGTTTTGATCTCATGTCAAGTGTGTGTGTGTGTTTGACACAGGAGGAGATTAGGATTCATACAGTGTAACAGTGTGGGATATTAGCCTTGGTGCCAGTCTCTTACTGCTGCCATTGTCTTGAAGTAGCATATCACGCTGGTTAAAGGAGAGGAAACCACAAAGTGTCTGAAAGCTAGATCTGTCATAACACCTCCCCAGGGCCAGGTCACACTGACTGAGTCACACCATTTGACAGATGATACAATAGTATTACTACAGGGGCCCAGAGACATGGCTGGACAGGGCCACCACTTTTAACAGACATACTATTCATCTCAACCCCACACAGTCACCCCAAAATGTGTCAACTTCTGTCTTGTGGATTAAGAGGCGGCAGAGGAAAGGTTAGCCATTCACTTAATGATAAATGTAATCATTATTTGATATTTGTTACAGTACTTTTTCAGTGCTATTTACCTGAGAACATGTTTCTTAGAATTTACACACTAGAATGATAATGGCCCCGGAGGCAAGCAACACTGAAGCATGCATGAGAGCACCAGCTGTTCCGGACAATTGTGCGATCACGCTCTCCGTAGCCGATGTGAGCAATACCTTTAAACATGTCAAAATTCCCAAGGCCGCAGGGCCAGATGGTTACCAGGATGTGTACTCAGAGCATGCGTGGACCAACTGGCAAGTGTCTTCACTGATATTTTCAACCACTCCCTGACCGAGTGTAATACCTACATGTTTCTAGCAGACCACCATAGTCCCTGTGCCCAAGAAAGCGAAGGTAACCTACCTAAATGACTACCACTACGACTCACGTTGGTAGCCATGAAATTCTTTGAAAGGCTGGTCATGGCTCACATCAACACCGTCATCCCGGAAGCCCTAGAGCCACTCCAATTTGCATACCATCCCAACAGATCCACAGATGATCTTCACGCTGATCCTGAACACGGGGGCCCCTCAGGGGTGTGTGCTTAGTCCCCTCCTGTACTCCCTTTTCACCCACCACCGCGTGGCCAAGCACGACTCCAACACGACACAACAGTGGTAGGTCTGTTCACTGACAACGATGAGACAGTCTATAGGGAAGAGGTCAGAGACCTGGCAGTGTGATGCCAGGACAACAACCTCTCTCTCTCAACGTGAGCAAGACAAAGGAGCTGATTGTGGACTACATGAAAAGGAGGGCCGAACACGCCCCCATTCACATCGATGGGGCTGTAGTGAAGCGGGTCGAAAGTTTCAAGACCCTTGGTGTCCACATCGCCAACAAACTATCATGGTCCGAACACACCAAGACAGTCATGAAGCGGGCACGACAATGCCTTTTCCCCCTCAGGAGACTGAAAAGATTTGGCATGGCTCCCCAGATCCTCAAAGTTCTACAGCTGCACCATCGAGAGCATCCTGACCGGTTGCATCACCGCATGGTATGGCAACTGCTCGGCATCCGACCATAAGGCACTACAGAGCCCAGTACATCACCAGGGCCAAGCTTCCTGCCATCCAGGACCTATATACTAGGCGTTGTCAGAGGAAGGCCCAAAAAATGGACAAAGACTATGGTCATCTGAGCCAAACTGTTCTCTCTGCTACTGCACGACAAATGGTACCAGAGCGCCAAGTCTAGGACCAGAAGGATCCTTAACAGCTACAACCCCCAAGCCATAAGACTGCTGAACAATGAATCAAATGGCCTCCCTTTGTTTTTACACTGCTGCTACTCGCTGTTTATTATCTGCAGTATGCATTGTCACTTTACCCCTACCTACATGTACAAATTACCTCGAATAACCTGTACCCCCCCCACATTGACTCAGTATACAGTTGAAGTCGGAAGTTTATATACACCTCAGCCAAATACCTTTAAACTCAGTTTTTCACAATTGCTGACATTTAATCCTAGTAAAAATTCCCCTTCTTAGTTAATTTAGGATCACCACTTTATTTTAAGAATGTGAAATGTCAGAATAATAGTAGAGAAATTATTTATTTCTTCGTCCCCATGTGCAGTTGCAAACCGTAGGCTGGCTTTTTTATGGCGGTTTTGGAGCAGTGGCTTCTTCCTTGCTGAGCAGCCTTTCAGGTTATGTCGATATAGGACTTGTTTTACTGTGGATATAGATACTTTTGTACCTGTTTCCTCCAGCATCTTCACAAGGTCCTTTGCTGTTGTTCTGGAATTGATTTGCACTTTTCGCACTAAAGTACGTTCATCATTATGAGACAGAACGTGTCTCCTTCCTGAGCGGTATGACGGCTGCATGGTTCCATGGTGTTTATACTTGCGTAATCTTGTTTGTACAGATGAACGTGGTACCTTCAGGTGTTTGGAAATTGCTCCCAAGGATGAACCAGACTTGTGGAGGTCTACAATTTTTTTTCTGAAGTCTTGGCTGATTTCTTTAGATTTTCCCATGATGTCAAGCAAAGAGGCACTGAGTTTGAAGGTAGGCCTTGAAATACATCCACAGGTACACCTCCAATTGACTCAAATTATGTCAATTAGCCTATCAGAAGCTTCTAAAGCCTTTAATTTTCAAGTTGTTTAAAGGCACAGTCAACATAGTGCATGTAAACTTCTGACCTACTGGAATTGTGATACTGTGAATTATATGTGAAATAATCTGTAAACAATTGTTGGACAAATTACTTGTCATGCACACAGTAGATGTCCTAACAAACTTGCCAAAACTATAGTTTGTTAACAAGAAATTTGTGGAGTGTTTGAAAAATGAGTTTTAATGACTCCAACCTAAGTGTATGAAAACTTCCGACTTCAACTGTATATAGCGTTGTTAATGTTGTTTTCTGTTATTTGTTACTTTAGCTTATTAAGTAAATATTTTCTTAACTCTGTTTTATTTTAAACTGCGTTGTTGGTTAAGGGCTTGTAAGTAAGCATTTCACGGTAAGGTCTACTACACCTGTTGTATTCGGCGCGTGTGACAAATACATTTAATTTGAATGGTCTTTGCATAATAATTACATTATAGTAACATTTTGGTTTCTCTGGGATTCTCTGAAACAAATGCTGTCTATCGTCCTTCCGTCTCTCTCTCACACACACACTCACACTCTCTCTCACACTCTCTCTCTCTCACACACACTCTCCCCCTTTCTCTCGCTCTCTGAAAAGCTGTGATTGTCGTGGCAACCTGCGCTTGGCTCGTTGAGAGAGACGCTGAGAACCGGAGCGCTGTTTCAAAGAGGACTGAGCGCGTGTGTGTGAGAGGAGACCTCTGGGGTAGTACTGTGTGATGTGGATTACAGGAGCAGAGGGCACCTCTTAGGGGATCTTCCCAGCCGTAGAGCTTGGAGTAGACCCTGGGTGAGTTTAGTCGTGTGTGTGTGTGTGTGTGTGTGTGTGTGTGTGTGTGTGTGTGTGTGTGTGTGTGTGTGTGTGTGTGTGTGTGTGTGTGTGTGTGTGTGTGTGTGTGTGTGTGTGTGTGTGTGTGTGTGTGTGTGTATTCATTCATGACTTGATAGAAAATACAAACACCCGGTAAACTCTGTTATGGTTTTGGTGTAGATGTGATTAATCAGCTGATTTGTTGTGTGTGTGTCAGCAGGTTCCTGAATGTTAAAGGGCCTCTTCCTGTGTATGTGTGTGTTTTGGCAGACTCCTGGAGGCATGGGCTTGCCTGGTAATGACTTAAGAGACGTTAGAGTTCAGAATGACATAATACTGGAGAACTCCGTTTGTAAGGTTATCCGTGTGTGTGTTGAGCAATCAGGTAGGGTTAAGGAAATCAAGCAATCTGCAATATTTGTCTTGTAATATGGATATGAACACGAGAGCGAGTGGGGCTAATATAGAGCTGTTACGGTGACCGTCTTACCTCCACACCGGCAGTCACGAGTCATGACCGCAGTCAAAGTCCACATGACCGCTGAGTAACAGTAACTAGGCTTCTCCAAAACGGTCCTCTGGTGCTGCTGACGGTCATTAGTTCCCAACAAACTTGCTAACAGCTGGGCAAGACAATCTGGACCCTCTCTTTCTAAAATAATCCACCGCCATTGTTGCAACCCCTATTACCAGTCTGTTCAACCTCTCTTTCGTATCGTCCGAGATCCCTAAAGATTGGAAAGTGGGTGTGACACTCTAGACCCAAACTGTTATAGACCTATATCCATCCTGCCCTGCCTCTCTAAAGTCTTTGAAAGCCAAGTTAACAAACAGATCACTGACCATTTCGAATCCCACCGTACCTTCTCCGCTGTGCAATCCGGTTTCCGAGGTGGTCACGGGTGCACCTCAGCCACGCTCAAGGTACTAAACGATATCATAACCGCCATCGATAAAAGACTGTACTGTGCAGCTGTCTTCATCGACGTGGCCAAGGCTTTTGACTCTGTCAATCACCGTATTCTTATTGACAGATTCAACAGCCTTTGTTTCTCAAATGACTGCCTCACCTGGTTCACCAACTACTTCTCAGAGTTCAGTGTGTCAAATCGGAGGGCCTGTCGTCCGGACCTCTGGCAGTCTCTATGGGGGTACCACAGGGTTCAAGTCTCAGGCCGACTCTTTTCTCTGCATATATCAATGATGTCGCTCTTGCTGCGGGTGATTCCCTGATCCACCTCTACGCAGACGACACCATTCTGTATACATCTGGCCCTTATTTGGACACTGTGTTAACAAACGAGCTTCAATGCCATACAACACTACTTCCGTGGCCTCCAACTGCACTTAAACGCTAGTAAAACTAAATGCATGCTTTTCAACCGATCGCTGCCCACACCCGATCACCCGTATAGCATCACAACTCTGAATAGTTCTGACTTAGAATATGTGGACAACTACAAATACCTACGTGTCTGGCTAGACTGTAAACTCTCCTTCCAGACTCATATTAAACATCTCCAATCCAAAATTAAATCTAAAATCGTCTTCCTATTTCACAACGAAGCCTCCTTCACTCACACTGCCAAACATACCCTCGTAAAACTGACTATCCTACCGATCCTCGACTTCGGCGATGTCATTTACAAAATAGCCTCCAGTACTCTACTCAGCAAACTGGATGCAGTCTATCACAGTGCCATCCGTTTTGTCACCAAAGCCCCATATACCACCCACCACTGCGACCTGTATGCTCTCGTCGGCTGGCTCTCACTACATATTTGTCGCCAGACCCTCTGGCTCCAGGTCATCTATAAGTCTTTGCTAGGTAAAGCTCCGCCTTACCTCAGCTTACTGGTCACCATAACAACACCCACCCGTAGCACGCGCTCCAGCAGGTATATCTCACTGGTCATCCCCAAAGCCAACACCTCTTTGGCCACCTTTCCTTCCAGTTCTCTGCTGCCAATGACTGGAACGAGTTGTAAAAATCACTGAAGTTGGAGACTTATATCTCCCTCACTAACTTTAAGCATCAGCTATCTGAGCAGCTTACCGATCGCTGCAGCTGTACACAACCCATCTGTAAATAGCCCATCCGATCTACCTACCTCATCCCCATATTGTTTTTATTAACTTTTTTTCTCTTTTGCACAACAGTATTTCTACTTGCACATCATCATCTGCACATCTATCACTCCAGTGTTCATTTGCTAAATTGTAATTACTTTGCTACTATGGCCTATTTATAGCCTTACCACCTCACGCCATTTGCACACACTGTATATAGACTTTTTCTATTGTGTTATTGACTGTACGTTTGTTTATGTGTAACTCTGTGTTGTTGTTTTTGTTGCACTGCTTTGCTTTATCTTGGCCAGGTCGCAGTTTTAAAGGAGAACTTGTTCTCAACTGGCCTACCTGGTGAAATAAAATATTAAAAAGAGGAGGATCCCATCAGCTTTCTATAGGCTAGGCCTACTATATTTATTTCTCAACTTTCCTAATATTAAGTACATTGCTTCGCTTTACAAGCGGAGTCGCCTACCTGACTGGCATGAACATGAACTGTGGGTGATGTATTTTTGATGGCCCATTCTAAATCAAAACAAATTTCACAAAGACAAGATTAAAATGATGACAATATTAATAATATCACTTGTGAATGATGCCCAGGGTGTGCAGTCTAAATCAAGCAAGAAAAAGCACATGCATTTTTTGAGACTTTTTCAAATCATAGTCACGTGCATCAGTTAGCCTTGCCCATAGGCCTATATGTTTTGATAAGATTTCTCACAACTGAATTGGCCAGATAACTCGAGGCATAGCCTATAGGCCTAGGACCCCTGGAACATGGTTGGAGACCCCATAGCCTACAGAGCCTTGTGAAATGTGTTCTTGTAAGCCCAGTTATTGCTCAATCGCGTGTGGAAAAAGGTGTGTGCTCAGCCCCATCCTGTACTTCCTGTTCACCCATGACTGCGTGGCCACGCACATCTCCAACTCAAACGTCAAGTTTGCAGACCACAAAACAGTGGTAGGCCTGATTTACAAACAACAACGAACTAGCCTACAGGGAGGAGGTGAGGGCCCTGGCGGAGTGGTGCCAGGAAACTAACCTCTCAACATCAACAAAACGAAGGAGCTGATCGTGGAATTCAGGAGACAGCAGAAAGAGCACGCCCCCATCACATCGACGGGGCCGCAGTGGAGAGGGTGAAAAGCTTCAAGTTCCTCGGCGTGCACATCACTGACAATCTGAAATATTCCATCCACACAGACCGTGTGGTGAAGAAGGTGCAACAGCGCCTCTTCAACAAAGAGGCTGAAGGAATTTGGCTTAGCCCCTAAGACCCTCATGAACGTCTATAGATGCACCTTTGAGAGCATCCTGTTGAGCTGTATCACCACCTGGTACGGCAACTGCACACTGCCTGCCCTCCAGAACACCTACAGCACCCGGTGTCACAGGAATACCGAGAAGATCATCAAGGACCTCAGCCACCCACTTCATATGTATATACTGTATTCTAGCCAAGGCTCATCCTATATAACTACTGCTGTACACACTTCTTATATTCATATACTGTCCGTACTGTTTATGCACACAATCATAAATTATTTATGTGTGTGTGTTTAGATATATAGAGATAGATAGATACAGTTGAAGTCGGAAGTTTACATACACTTAGGTTGGAGTCATTAAAACTCATTTTTCAAACACTCCACAAATTTCTTCTTAACAAACTATAGTTTTGGCAAGCCTGTTAGGACATCTACTGTGTGCATGACACAAGTAATTTTTCCAACAATTGGTTACAGACAGATTATTTCACTTATAATTCACTGTATCACTAATCCAATGGGTCAGAAGTTTACATGCACAAAGTTGACTGTGCCTTTAAACAGCTTGGAAAATTCCAGAAAATGGCTTTAGAAGCTTCTGATGGGCTAATTGACATGATTTGAGTCAATTGGGGGTGTATCTGTGGATGTATTTCAAGGCCTACCTTCAAACTCAGTGCCTCTTTGCTTGACATCATGGGAAACTCAAAAGAAATCAGCCAAGACCTCAAATAGAATTGTAGACCTCGACAAGTCTTGTTCATCCTTGGGAGCAATTTCCAAACGCCTGACGGTACCACGTTCATCTATACAAACAAGATTACGCAAGTATAAACACCATGGGACCACACAGCCGTCATACCGCTCAGGAAGGAGATGCATTCTGTCTCCTAGAGATGAACATACTTTGGTGCGACAAGTGCAAATCAATCCCAGAACCACAGGAAAGGACCTTGTGAAGATGCTGGAGGAAACAGGTACAAAAGTATCTATATCCACAGTAAAACTAATCCTATATCGACATAACCTGAAAGGCCGCTCAGCAAGGAAGAAGCCACTGCTCCAAAACTGCCATTAAAAAGGCCAGACTATGGTTTGCAACTGCACATGGGGACAAAGATCGTACTTTTTGGAAAAATGTCCTCTGGTCTGATGAAACAAAAATAGAACTGTTTGGCCATAATGACCATCGTTATGTTTGGAGGAAAAAGGGGGAGGCTTGCAAGCCGAAGAACACCATCCCAACCGTGAAGCACGGGGGTGGCAGCATCGTTGGGGGGGGGGGGGGGGGGGGGGGGTGCTTTGCTGCAGGAGGGACTGGTGCACTTCACAAAATGGATGGCATCATGAGAAAAGAGAATTATGTGGATATATTGAAGCAACATCTCAAGACATCAGTCAGGAAGTTAAAGCTTGGTCGCAAATGGGTCTTCCAAATGGACAATGACCCCAAGCATACTTCCAAAGTTGTGGCAAAATGGCTTAAGGGCAACCAAGTCAAGGTATTGGAGTGGCCATCACAAAGCCCTGAACTCAATCCTATAGAAAATGTGTGGGCAGAACTGAAAAAGCGTGTGCGAGCAAGGAGGCCTACAAACCTGACTCAGTTACACCTGCTCTGTCAGGAGGAATGGGCCAAAATTCACCCAACTTATTGTGGGATGCTTGTGGAAGGCTACCCGGAATGTTTGAACCAAGTTAAACAATTAAGGCAATGCTACCAAATAGTAATTGAGTGTATGTAAACTTCTGACCCACTGGGAATGTGATGAAAGAAATACAAGCTGAAATAAATCAATCTCTCTACTATTATTCTGACATTTCACATTCTTAAAATAAAGTGGTGATCCTAACTGACCTAAGACAGGGACTTTTTACTAGGTTTAAATGTCAGGAATTGTGAAAAACTGAGTTTAAATGTATTTGACTAAGGTTGTATGTAAACTTCCGACTTCAACTGTAGATTGATGGATATGTGTGTGTGACCAAAATAATGTATTTGAGTGTTGACTGGCCATTATTTGAAAGAGGATCCCAGCTTTCTCATGCTGCTATATTTTAAGGTTAAGCACATGAGTCCTCTTTACAACCAGGCTACCTACCTGGCATATTTAAAATGTAACTGCATGTACAGTACCTTCAGAAAGTATTCACACCTTGACTTTTTCCACATTTTGTTCTGTTACATCCTGAATTTAAAATATATTAAATGTTGTTTTTGTCACTGGCCTACATGCAATACCCCATAATGTCAAAGTGGAATTATGATATTAGAATTACTTACAAATGAAAACCTGAAATATCTTGAGTCAATATGTGTTCAACCTCTTTTTTTTATGGCAAGCCTGAAATAAGGTCAGGAGTAAAAATGTGCTTAACAAGTCACATAAGTTGCATCGACTCACTAAAAAATATTCCACAACTTGCATCCTGTTTGCAACAAGGCACTAAAGTAATGCTGCAAAGAAATGCGGCACAGCAATTCACTTTATGTCCTGAATACAAAGTGTTATGTTTGAGGTAAATCCAGTACAACACATTACTGAGTACCACTCTCCATATTTTCAAGCATAGTAGTGGCTGCATCATGTTATGGGTATGCTTGCAATTGTTAAGGACTGAGGACTTTTTTTAGGATAAAAAATTAACTAAATGGAGCTAAGCACAGGCTATATCCTAGAAGAAAATCTGGTTCAGTCTGCTTTCCACCAGACAATGGAAAATTAATTCACCTTTCAGGAAAAAGACAATAACCTAAAACACAAGGCCAAATCTACACTGGAGGTGCTTACGAAGAAGACAGTGAATGTTCCTGAGTTGCCGAGTTACAGTTTTGACTTAAATCTCTAGCAATGATCAACAACCAATTTGACAGAGCTTGTTGAATTTTGAAATGAACAATGGTTAAATGTTGCACAATCCAGGTGTGGAAAGCTTTTACAGACTTACCCAGAAAGACTAACAGCTGTAATCGCTGCTAAAGGTGCTTCCACACAGTATTGAGTCAGGGGTGTGAATACTTATGTAAATTAGATACTTATGAATTTCTATTTTCAATACATTGGCAGAGATTTATAAAAAACACTTTCACTTTGTCATTATGTGGTATTGTGTGTAGATGGGTGAGAAACATGTAATACATTCTGAATTCAGGCTGTAACACAACAAAATGTGGAATAAGTCCAGGCTATTAAACTTTCTGAAGGCACTGTAACCTCCATTTGCTATTCGAGTGCAGTCTACGGATGACATGTTTATTTTCTTTGTGGGCCATACTACTGTATATAAAAAAAATAATTCCACACATATTAGTTGGCCATATGTAAAGACCAGATTAAATTGATAATAGTCTGATGGGTGAGAATATTATCAAGTGCTTGTCAAATTGTGAACGAGAGACTGATTAAGTGTGTGCGGCCTGCGCAATAAACTGATGATGATTTTCTTCAAATCATCATTAGTCGCATCATGCATCCTTAGAATGTATTACAAATCAAAACATATAGCATAAGGTTTGTATCACAATGAAAGTTACATTAATAACTCTAAATGAAGCATATAGGAGGACCTGTTTCAAATGATCACTTTGTTAACCGCTCAACACACACTTGCGCACTCTCTCAGAAATAGTTTGGTAAAAATATCCTTTCTATTTTATCAAGCTATGTTCAATTGTATTCTTCTTACTATAAAATAATGCCACGGGAATTATAAGCAAATCTTGTCTGCTAAATTAACTAGTGTAGCCCACAGCCATAGCCAGATCATGGCCTAACATAAGGACGACTCAGAATATGCTATGCTGTTCTACTGAAATAGGCAAAAATGTTCTTCATATCATGCTTTTGTTTCTTTAGACCTGCCTAAAATAAATAATGGATTTATTGTGACGGTGTAGGATATATTACATGGATTTATTGCACATTTTAAAGTTTAGATGTTCCAAAGGTCCGCGTCAGTGGCTTGTACTCTATGCGTGTAAGGCCGGAGATGCTAAATGTGTTTTATGTTAATTAACGGGCAATTACCGCGAGACCGACAGTTATTTGCATGACAGTTACCGACTGACAACAATGAATGACGGCCACAGCCCTAGGCGCCAACACACACTTGCGAAACACTCCACTGCACTCTGTTGTCCTTGCTGTACTCATTGACCCTGATTTAGAATACAGCCTCATGCATGTGTGTGTTTGTTAGGTCATTTGAGATGTTCCACATGTAAATGGTCCCTAGGTGACAAAAGGCTTTGTTTTGAGGGAAGGTTGTAGGCTGTGTGTGCTGGCTACGTGCGTGTGATCGTTCGAAAGGGAATGGGAATGGGGGATACCTAGTCAGTTGTACAACTGAATGCCTTCAACTGAAATGTGTCTTCCGCATTTAACCCAACCCCTCTGAATCAGAGAGGTGCGGGGGGCTGACTTAATGGAATGTGTGGGTAAGGGGGGGAGCTACTCAGGGTCATATATTGATCTAATGACCAGAGCGTGGCTTTTTTGGCATTTTATTTGGATCCCCATTAGCTGTTGTAGTAGCTACTCTTCCTGGGGTCCACACAAAACATACAACATGACCAAATACATAACACTAATAGACGAGAACACCAACACAAATGTAAAATAAGAAAAATACAACTTAAGGTCCTGTACTGCATACACATACAACATATTCATATACATACAGCATATACATACAACATATTCATATACAGCATATACATACACATTTGTTGTTGTGAAGTGATGAGTAAGGCATTAGAGCCCTGTTCAGATTAATGGTAATGGAGGGTCAGACAGATGACGTGAGTGTGTGTGTGTGTTTATCGATTATGATGACTAGTCCTGTGTGCGCTGTGTTGTAGAAGTACCGTCAGTGTATGGCTGGACTTCTGGCCCCTCCATATGGAGCCATGGAGAGTGGATCCAACAATGATCGTGAGTAACTACAATGCAGTTGACTGTATAATATAAATATAGCATATTACAAATATCACCATGGTGATAACTCTGTCTCCCCCTTCTCCCTCAGGGCTGGCAGACAAAGACAGTCTAGGTTCCAATACTCTCAGCCTCATGAACAAGTCTCTCAACAAGGTAAGATGGCCCGTGTCAATGTTATACAGTGACAGTAATATCACTTATCGTGCTCAACTAAACCCAAACTACTGTCTTTTAAAATCTGTACACAGTGTAAGACTTTAAGCTGCGGTGTGTGTGTGTATTCTAAAAGTAATCACACAACCAAACACGCAGGCACACACACACACACCGCTACCTCTGTAGTTATGCTAATGAAAGGTAATTCATGTACACGGAACAAAAGGTACCATCTGCCCAATTATGATGGCCTCTTTTGTAGTTCTGAGCTGTGGCAGAAGTAGCTCTCTGTGTGTGGGTGTGATTTGGGTTTTTCTCCTATTTTCTCACCTTTCATTCATGGCTCCACTATCGCAGACAGCAGTTGTGTGGTTGCTATGGAAACTGGGAGTGTTACGATAGGTTGGGTGGTTGTGATTCACGTCTTAGCGGGTATATAGTAAATGCGAGGGGGATGGGGGGGGGCTTATGTTGCCAGAGGCATGAAATGAAAGCCCCCTGGATTTCTCAGCACATCCTTTAAATGATTAAAACCTGGAGGCTGAGACTCTCACTAGGATTGTTACTGTCTAGCTAGAGCTGACGGAAGTATGGTGTTCCTGTGTGACGTCTCTAGGTTCAGTCAGAGAAGCTGCAGCGAGGGGGGAAGGTGATGCGGAACGCCATCCTCTCCAGAGCACCCCACATGATCAGAGACAGGAAGTACCACCTCAAGACATACAGGTGTGGGTGTACGTGTGCATGTGTTTCAATGGCGTGCGGTAAAGGTCGGTGGCTGGGTGAGCACGGGCTATTATGAAAGCCAGATTTACTCAAATAAACCTTGATGAAGGCCAAGTTCACCATACAACAGATAGCTGCAACAACCAGAGTAACATAGACTATTACCCCGAAATTGACAAAAATGTTCACCAAATGTAAATACCATTGTAACCAAGATACACAAGGGACAGCGCTGGTGGTGGTATATTTCATATCAGCCGAGAAAATGCTCAACACACTGCTCAACTCCGCTCAAGCCATAGATCGATGTGGTTTCCACAGTTACATCTGATAGGTGGCACTAAAAATGACTCAAAACGTCAGTGTCGTCAAAACAATAAATCAAATGCATTTAAAGGGATTCTATTCTCATGAAGTAGCCGCACCCTCAACAGCAGCCTAACCCTTAAATTGTAAAGGAAAATGCACTTAGGCCTACCTTTGAAATAAAGTCTGTTCGTCTGGTGAACGTCTCGGTGACAGCGTTGGAGAAGTCACAGCAGAACTCCATGTCCATTACTTGACTTTTCTGCATTCATCTTGCAGAAGCCGAGGCTCGGGTCTGCATTGAATGGCGAGAGATGCCCCTTTCCCACTACGGTCACGAAGCAAAGTGAATGTAGGGATGTCAAACGTTCAGCCCCTATGGACGCTCTAGTCTAGAGTGCCTGGTTAAATTGTGCTTATGAGCATTTCCATGGTTAAAGTAGGGAGAAATAGATGGAAGTGTGTGAGTGTGCTACAATTACTATCATTATATATGAATATATTGACATATTTAATTATGTAATTACGCTAATTTCCCTATGGTGGACAAAACGTGTTACTACATTACAAATGTTTTCACCACACAAGAATGACAGGAAATGCACATCCTTTTTACCGCAGATTGGTGATGTTAGTATTAGAGTTTATAGTCATCGCGATCTTACAAAATCAATTGCTTAAAACCGGTCAATATCTTTGGTTTAGTACAAGTGTTTTTGTCATCCGCGCCAGTCCGTAGTGGGACTTGGAACGTAGCTGTCATTTTCAGACCATTGTGGCTAGAATTAATGGATTTGAGGGTTAAGCTATCATTCAAATGAAAGCCCAACCCCTGTCGCTATTTAGAAATCAACGTGAGGTGGTGATTCGTTGAAATGATCCAGTCAAAAAAGTATCCTTTCCTTTTCAGTATTGGCCATTTACCTAAATAATTTTCTCACAGATACTGTGTAAATTGATAAATGGCGATGACAAGTTGTCATCTATCGACACACACATTTAGTATACCCAAGTTTATTGAGGTTTTTCTGATAGAAGAGCGCAAAACAGTTGTTGCCCCAGTTCCATTGACATGGCTTTCGGACAAGATAGATAGATTCTCCATTCACCGAGTGCCAGTGGTGTGAAGTACTTAAGTAGTATTTGAAAGCATTTTTACTTAAGTATTTTTGGGGGGTGTTTGAACTTTACTATTTATATTTTTGGCTACTTTTACTTCACTACATTCCGAAATAAAATAATGTACTTTTTACTCCATACATTTTCCCTGACACCCAAAAGTACTCGTTAAATTTTGACAGGAAAATTGTCCAATTCACACACACTCAAGAGAACATCCCTACTGCATCTGATCTGGCAGACTGTACCGGCCGTTTAAAGGAGTAGACCAAGGCGCAGCGTTTTGAGCGTACATACTTCTTTATTTAACGATGTCGCCAACAAAACAATAAATATCCAAACGACACTTGAAGCCAACGTAGTGCATCCAGGCAACGAAACATGGACAACTACCCACAAAACCAACATGGAAAATGGCAACCTAAATAGGCTCTCCAATCAGAGACAACGATAAACAGCTGTCTCTGATTGGGAACCCATTCAGGCCACCATAAACCTACATACGCCTAGACAATACAAAATCCCCATAGATAACCCAAAACACCTAGACAAGACAAAACCCCTAGACAATACAAAAACTAAACAAACCAGCCCTTGTCACACCCTGACCTAACCAAATAATAAAGAAAGCACATAAAACTAAAGTCAGGGCGTGACACAGACTCACTAAACACAAATGCTTAATTTGTAAATTATGTCTGAGTGTTGGAGTGTGACCCTGGCTAGCCGTCAATTAAAAAAATTGCTATCTGGTTTGCTTAATATAAGGAATTTGAAATGATTTATACTTTTACTTAAGTACATTTTAGCAATTCCATTTACTTTTCATACTTAAGTATTTTACTTGAGTCATTTTTTTTTTAGGTATCTACTTTTACTCAAGTATGACAACTTAGTACTTTTTACATCCCTGCCAAGTGGACAGGACAGTGGAGTCAGGGAAATCAAAAGGGGGAGGGCATAACCACCTACGTCACCAGCTTCATTAGGAAATGTATTGGCGACGTTGTCCCCACAGTGAAGGTTCGCTTCTTCCCCAATCAAAAATCCCTGGATTAACACTGAGGTTGGCGCTAAACTAAAAGAACTGGGCTACCGCACACAGTCTGAATGACTGTCTTGGTCACAGGGACTATGGTGGTCTTCTTGAAACTTTGTAGGTAGGTATTACCTCCCGGGTCATTAAGAGGTTGAAATGTAATTGAAGACTTTTAAGTGCCAGCTGGTACTCATCCTGGTAATCCATCTGGCCCTGCGGCCTTATGAATGTTAATCTGTTTAAAGGTCTTACTCACATCGGCAACGGAGAGTGTGATCACACAGTCACCCGGAACAGCTGGTGCTCTCACGCATGGTTCAGTGTGGCTTGCGCCTTAAGCTAAATGCCTTCTATGCTTGCTTATCTGGTAGGCTTGCGTCACTGGGCAGCTCACGGTTGGGTTTCCCTTTGTAATCCGTGATAGTTTGTAAGGCCGGCTACATCCAACGAGAATCAAAGCCGGTGTAGTAAGATTCGATCTTAGTGCTGTATTGTCGCTTTGCCTCTTTGATTGTTCGTCGGAGGGCGTAGTAGGATTTTTTTATAAGCGTCCTCCGCTCCTTGAAAGTGTCAACTCTAGCCTTTAGCTCAGTGTGGATGTTGCCTGTAATCCATGGCTTCTAGTTGGAATATGCTTCCATGGCACTTATTAATATTATTAATGAAGTTTCTGAGAAACATAGGGTATTACAGTTCTTCAGGTCCCGTTGATAGGATAGTCTCGAACGGAGCTTGTCCAGTTTGTTCTCCAGTGATTTTATATATTCACCAATAGAACAGAGGGTAGAGGCGGTTTATTTACTCGTCGCCGCAGTTTCATCAGGGTGCCTGTACGTCGGCCTCTATATCGCCGTCTCTTTCTCTTCCGAGTGTCGCGCATTAGGGCCTCGTCCAGGGTGAGCACTATGTCCTGCGCCGACGACCCGTTGAAGTAGACATCTTCATCCAATTCAAGTTTAGTGATCGCCGTCTTTTCGGTCATAGAAAACGATAGCGCAAACAATATGTAGAAAAAAGTTAGTCAGCGCAACAACAAAAAAATGCTATACCTTCCAGCGCCATTCTGATACTAGTCGAAACGTGGCGCTGCGCTTCGCATATATTATGACAACATTTTGTGCCTTTGTTGTTCATTTTGGTGTTCAGCTGTTTTGTTCTCTCCAATTGTTCGCTCGCACATAAAAAATACATGAGGCAAGTTGAAGTTTGGTAGCTGAAGTCTAAGCCTCTTCGTTGGGGATTGGTCAACTGTAGGGGTGGGAACTATGAATGGGATTTTTCAATGAAGTGTTTGTTAGCGCCAGCTGCTTGGCTGGCTAGCTAGACTAGCAGCATAGGCTTACTCGTGCAGAGAAAGCAAGCAAGCCAACCAACTGAACTAAAGACCTGTACAACTTTTTAATCAAACAGCATAATAAGCTTTCCATTGGCAAAACCGAAGTCAAAGTTTGGTAGCAAGGCCCAGCTAGCTAGCTAGCTATTGTTAACATACAGGGATATGAGAGCACATTCGTGTGCTTACGCCTTGCCGAGGTCTGCTAGGAGCAAACAGAACCTAGTCTGCAGTTTCCCTCCCCCCGGTGTTGGCAAAAAGCGGATGTTTCTGGTTTTCAGGGAAACAGTATTGTCAACCAAACTTACATTTCCCCTAAAGAAAAAAAAAAGCAAACACCTGCTACGTTAGATTAGCAGTGGTTTTAAGTGCTTGTGCACAAACATACAATACAGTATGCATGCTTGTGTTACTTTATTGTCACGCTGTGTGTGTGTTTGTCTTGCAGGCAGTGTTGCGTAGGTACAGAGCTGGTAGACTGGCTGGTGCAACAGAGTACCTGTGTACACACTCGCTCTCATGCCGTAGGGATGTGGCAGGCTCTGCTGGAGGAGGGAGTACTGAACCACGGTGAGACTACACTGCCCTCTGCTGGACACAACACGTTCAAAGTTCTTTAACCATTTCATCACATATAGGGAGAATCTCAATTGCATTTCCTCATATCCTTTCTTCTCGACCTCCTTCTCAAAACCCATTGGATGAAAAGGTTAGAGTTCCCTCCCCTTGGACCTTTTCCAGCTCTCCCACTATGTTTGGTCAGTGATTTACTGACCGTGTGTATGTGTGTGTATGTGTGCCTCCTTCCCCCAGTGGACCAAGAGCTGGGTTTCCAGGACAAGTACCTGTTCTACCGTTTCCTTGACGACGAGGAGGAGGACACCCCGTTGCCTAGCGAGGAGGAGAAGAGAGAGAGTGAGGAAGAGCTTCCTGAGACCATCCTCTTCCTTGCCCAGATAGGACCTGACGCCCTGCTGCGCATGATCCTCCGCAAACCGTCAGTACCACACAGACACACACACACACACTTAAACATGCGTTTGATCTAATAAATTGAATTTGTAATGTAAATCTCCTCTCTCTCTGTGTCTCTCTAGTCCTGGTCAGAGGACAGGTGATGATCTGGAGATCATCTATGATGAGCTGCTTCACATCAAGGCCTTATCCCACCTCTCCAACACTGTGAGTCTTATCCCACCTCTCCAACACTGTGAGTCTTATCCCACCTCTCCAACACTGTGAGTCTTATCCCACCTCTCCAACACTGTGAGTCTTATCCCACCTCTCCAACACTGTGAGTCTTATCCCACCTCTCCAACACTGTGAGTCCTATCCCACCTCTCCAACACTGTGAGTCTTATCCCACCTCTCCAACACTGTGAGTCTTATCCCACCTCTCCAACACTGTGAGTCTTATCCCACCTCTCCAACACTGTGAGTCTTATCCCACCTCTCCAACACTGTGAGTCTTATCCCACCTCTCCAACACTGTGAGCCTTATCCCACCTCTCCAACACTGTGAGCCTTATCCCACCTCTCCAACACTGTGAGTCTAGACTCTTTTCATTTCGGCAAAGCCATGTTGCTCCGACGAGCTCATAGTAGAAGTCCCAAATGCTAAAATGAACTGTCTTTATCTCGTTTGCAGGTGAAGAGGGAGCTGGCCAGTGTTCTGATATTTGAGTCCCACGCCAAAGCAGGAACCGTGTGTAAGTCCTGCTCTCACGTCCCTTCTGTGTGTGTTTTAGGGACACACGTTAACTTGTCTCTTCTCCTTCCAGTGTTTAACCAGGGTGAGGAGGGCACATCCTGGTACATCATCCAGAAGGGCTCTGTCAATGTGGTCATCTACGGCAAGGTAGGACTTGTTTGTGTTCATTTATTTTTGTCTATGGAAATATTTTCACATGATTTATGGGCCTACACCAGATGATACTTACAAAACGGGTTCTGACCAACAGTAATGCTGCTACATACAACAGCTGGCTTGTATACCCCTGGGGAGACCTGTGTCACAGTTTTGGAAACTCTGACTTTGCTCATCATAAGTCGTCACAGTGAATAACTAGTTTAGATTACACACACACACACACACACACACACACACACACACACACACACACACACACACACACACACACACACAGTTGGATTGGTCAGAATATTCATTCGTGCGAGCACTTCTCTAGCAGTCTGAATCGTCTGTTTTTAAACCGTGTGTGTTTCTCACCAGGGTGTGGTGTGTACCCTGCACGAGGGAGATGACTTTGGGAAGCTGGCGCTGGTGACGGACTCTGCTCGAGCTGCCTCCATCGTCCTCAGAGAAGACAACTGCCACTTCCTCCGAGTAGACAAGGAAGACTTCAACAGGATACTCAGGGTAGAGTTTTTATACCGTACCAAATATTTGTTTTATAAACTAACCCAAGACCGACCACAGCCTGTCGTTTCCAATGGGAGAAAGGAGGTGGGCAGAGCCAAGCACGAGCTAGCGAGACCCTAATGGCGTGTTCTATGTGTTTTGCATATTACCATTAGGAATAACTAAATGCGCCCTTGCTCTCCGTCTAAACAACCAAATGTTTTGAGACTTTGGCAAAGGGTGAAGTCTACAAAACCTAGTCCACTCTGTTTGCAGTTTTGGGAACAGAAAACTGTGTTGAGATCAAATGTTTCATTGATGAGAAAATGAGTCGAATGTCGGCCAAAATCCATCTAGCGCCTTCTTCTCCCACTACCAGCCACCGGGCTTCCCCTCATGACCATATTTGGAGGTGAGTGGAAATGCCAACTGGATGCTTCGGGTTTATACGTCCGGTGAAACATCTGTCTCGTTGTTCTGTGAGTGTACTGTTGCTACAGTGTGCAATACTGTACCATACTGTCATTGACTTCAGGACGTGGAGGCGAATACAGTGCGCCTGAAGGAGCATGAGCAGGCTGTGCTGGTCCTGGAGAAGAGTCCCAGAGCCTCTACTCTGGGAAACATCAAGTACACTGTGATGTCTGGAACCCCTGAGAAGATCCTAGATCACTTCCTGGAGACCATGAGGATGGACACACACCACGCTGACCCAGGTACACACACACACACCTAGCTTCCACACAGCCAGGTACAGATACACTGTGAGGGACTGGTACAGGACTGGATGATGGGTTGGTGGAGATGAATGAATATCTGTTTTCTAATATTATTCTCCTCCCCCCCTCTCAGATCCTGCGGTAGATGACTTTGTCCTCATGCACTGTGTCTTCATGCCTAACAGCCAGTTCTGCCAACTGCTCATGGCACAATATCCTTTTTCTCCTTCCAACTCTCACTCCGTTCTTCTCTCTCCTCTTGTTTTCTTCTTCTTTCTCTTTCCCTCCCGTTTCTCTTCTTGGCATATTCAGTAGGCTACATATAGGTTACAGTAATGTTATACATTGCCCTTTTGTCTCGGGGCTCCCGAGTGGCGCAGTGGTCTAAGGCGCTGCATCTCAGTGCTTTAGGCGTCACTACAGACACCCTGGTTCGAATCCAGGCTGTATCACAACCGGCTGTGATTGGGAGTGCCATTGGGCGGCGCACAATTGGCCCAGCGTCGTCCGGGTTTGGCTGGTGGAGTTAGTTAATGTAAATAAGAATTTGTTCTTAACTGACTTGCCTAGTTAAATAAAGGTTAAATAAACATTTTCAAAAAATGGAAGTGCCTTTGAACGAAGTATGGTAGTAGGTGCCAGGTGCAACGGTTTGTGTCAAGAACTGCAACGCTGCTGGGTTTTTCACACTCAACAGTTTCCTGTCAGTATCAAGAATGGTCCACCACCCAAAGGACATCCAGCCAACTTGACACAACTGTGGCAAGCGTTGAAGTCAACACAGCTAGCATCCCTGTGGAACGCTTTCGAGCACCTTGTAGACTTCATGCCCCTGAAGAATTGAGGCTATTCTGAGGGCAAAAGGAGGGGGTGCAACTCAATATTAGGAAGGTGTTTCTAATGTTTGGGTACACTCAGTGTAGTTGTGTTAAATCTTTAACCCTGTGTGTACCTACCATGCGGTGGCTCCCCCGGGTTCGGAGCAGGAGAGGTTGGAGTATGCTGTTACCTCTAAAAGACGAGTCCTCAATCTGGCCCTCCGCTGGGCTGCAGTACACACACACCATCTACAGGAGGAGCAAGCAGCACTCACATTCCTGGAGGTACAAACACACACCCACACACAAACACACACACCTGACAAGTTGTCTAAGCGTGTGTTTCTCTCTGTAGGAGCTGTATGGGAGTGTGTCCAATGACTCACGGATCCTCAGAGCTCTGAAAGACTTTGTACCCGACTTGGAGAAGGTCGTCAAACTACAGTATGTAAACCCTGACCTCTAACCCCCCACCGTGACCTTTAACCCCAAACCTTGGTTGTTTAGCAACAAAACCGAAGCGTGCGTAACTTTGGGGCAAAACAGACGGGGTTGGCTTAGATTGTTGACAACATGTAAAACTATATTTAGTCTCCAAATGTTTATTGAAAACATAAATATATTTGCACAATGTGCACGTGTTGTCTCAAATACATCGTTACAGTTGTTGGTTAGCTAGCTAGCGGATTTTAGCCATATTAGCATTGACATGAAATCAGTCAAAACACCTCAAAACAAGACATGGTATCAAGAACAAGATGAAACTAGCTGAAATGAGTCACTCACGATTCCCCACGTGGCAACTTCTTGTCATTGTTGCCAGCTACAGTATCTGGCCATCCAGAAGCACGACAACACACAGAGTCCTGCCCCATTGAAGCATACGCTTCGTTTTTGTGACGTCAGCTAACCCATCCATATCAAGACAATGCATTAATACATACACGTCTGTTCTCTTGTTTCTGTTCTTCAGTTCAGAAGAGGCCAAATTGAAAAAGGTACACACAGACTATGTTTGCTGGTGGTATGTGTGTGTGTGTGTGTGTGTGTGTGTATGTGTGTGTGTGTGTGTCTGTAAAAGTGTGTTGTTTTTATCTCTGTGGCCTGTTTCAGCAGAAGGTCCTTCTTAGAGAGTTCAGCAACGGAGACGAGAGACTAGCGAAGAAACAACCCATCAGGAACTGTGACGAAAGTGAGTGTGTGTTTGTGTAAAATAATGTGTCTTTCTGCACTTTTTTATTAAAAACATGTTAAAAACGTGTGTGTGTGTGTGTGTAGTCCTATTGAAGGTGTACTGCAGTGACCATACCTATACCACCATCCGGGTTGCCGTGGCAGCCACAGGGAGAGAGGTGACCAGTGCTGTGGCTGACAAACTGGCCTCAAACGATGACCTGCTATTGGTCCACCTCAGCTCCGCAGGCGGTGAGGAGCCAATCACATCTAACTTCATTCATAGTGAACCAAAAATATAAATGCAGCAATTTCAGCGATTTTACCAAGTTACAGTTCATATAAGGAAATCAGTCAATTGAAATAAATTAATTGGGCCCTAATCTATGGATTTCACATGACTGGGCATGGGTGCAGCCATGGGTGAGCCTTGGAGGGCATAAGCCCACCCACTGGGGAGCCAGGCCTAGCCAATCAGAAGAAAAAAATCCCCACAAAGGGCTTTATTACAGACAGAAATTCTCAGACCATTCCACAAGTGAAGAAGCCGGATGTGGAGGTCCTGGGCTGGCGTGGTTACACGTAGTCTGCGGTTGTGAGGCAGGTTGGACGTACTGCCAAATTCTCTAAAACGATGTTGGAGGCAGCTTACGGTAGAGAAATTAACATTACATTTTCTGTCAACAGCTCTGGTGGACATTCCTACAGTCCACATGCCAATTGCACGCTCCCTCAAAACTTGAGACATCTGTGGCATTGTTGTGTGACAAAACTGCACATTTTAGAGTGGCCTTTTGCTGTCCCCAGCTCAAGGTGCACCTGTGTAATGATCATGCTGTTTAATCAGTTTCTTGATATGCCTCATCTGTCAGGTGGATTGATTATCCTGGCAAAGTAGAAATGCTCACTAACTGGGATGTAAACAAATTAGTGCACAGCATTTGAGAGAAATGTGTTTTTGTGTCTGTGGAACATTTCTGGGATCATTGATTTAAGCTCATGAAACATGGGACCAACAATTTACATGTTGCGTTTAATATTTCTGTTCAGTGTACATATAATTTATTACTGTCATTTTATATTCCAACGTGTGTGTTCTCCTGCACAGAGAAGCAGATGCTGAAGCCCAATGATGTGTCCGTATTCTCCACTCTGAGCATCAACGGGCGTATGTTCGCCTGTCCCAGGGACCAGCTGAATGCTCTGGTGAGAGAGAATGGGGACTTGAATGGGGACTAGAAATATGGCAATATGTTGTCTTTGAGCCACAACCACACTGTACATCAGGGAGCATCAACTAGATTCATTAAATAAAAAATCTTGAGCGGATGGTCACTTGGCCAGAACAAAATTACAAATAATTTGTAGACTGCAAATTGACCGCAAGAAGCCCAAACAGATATAATATTTGACTAAAACATAATAATTTCAATCCTTGCTTACATTTGTATACGATCACATATACAGTACCTCTCCATTATGCATGGGAATACTTTGGAACAGGTTTCCAAAATGAACATCACTTGGAGCTGATTTGCTGGTGTTTTTAAACAGTATTTTATGTCCAACAATAAATAATTTACTCAGAAAACTTGAGGGGCCAAATAAAGTCACCTGCGTGCCAAATTCGGGCCTGCGGGCCACCAGTTGGGGAACCCTGCTAAACATCATAGTGTCGTGTAGACAATAACCTAATGTGTGTGTGTGTGTGTGTGTGTGTGTGTGTGTGTGTGTGTGTGTGTGTGTGTGTGTGCCAGACCCCTCTCCCAGACCAGGAGGGGCCCTCAGCGGGGTCCATGTCCAGTTTTGAGCTGATGAGTTCTAAAGACCTGGCCTACCAGATGACCCTGTATGACTGGGAACTCTTCAGCTGCGTGCACGAGGTAGACACACACACACACCCTTTCTGAGACGAGAGAACCAACCTGCTCTATTTCTTTCTGTACACCTGAACCCTATAATATGTGTCCCGTCTCCTCCCTGCTGCAGCATGAGCTGTTGTACCACACGTTTGGCCGTCAGAGCTTCAGGAGAACCACCGCCAACCTGGACCTCTTCTTACGCAGGTCTGATTTCGAAGTAACTTCTATGACATTTTTTCTTTCTAGGCAGGTTGTTGGTACATGTTACAGTGCGTTATTTGACCCGCGTGGGATTGTGTGGTCGTGGTCAGGTTCAACCAGGTGCAGCTGTGGGTTGTGACCGAGGTGTGTCTGTGTGGTCAGCTCAGCAAACGGGTTCAGCTGCTCAAGAAGTTCATCAAGATCGCTGCTCAGTGAGTGTTGCGCACGCAAACAATCAAGCGCTCGTTCTGTAGACGCGCTTCATAGAGGAAACGCTGCTTCAGTCTCTCACTGAAATTGTCGATGTTGCTTTCTCCAGCTGCCGGGAGTTTAAGAACCTGAACTCGTTCTTTGCCATCATCATGGGTATGAGCAACCCTGCAGTCAGCCGACTCGCCCAGACCTGGGAGGTGAACCATGACTACTACTATAGTGTTAAACTACTGCCAAATTACAGCTTCTCTATTAGTCCACTAAAAACTAAAGCCCTTAAACCTTTCTCTTTCTGTTGGCAGAAACTCCCCAGCAAGTTCAAGAAGTTCTACGCTGAATTTGAAAGCATGATGGTGAGTTGCTCTTCAAAGACCAATTTCCATTTGACCCCTAAGCGGACAATAAAGTTATTGACCTTTTGAACCGTGATGTGTGTGTGTTAACAGGACCCATCCAGGAACCACCGGGCCTACCGGCTGACCGTCACCAAAATCGAGCCGCCAATCATCCCCTTCATGCCCCTCCTCCTCAAAGGTAAGCCCCGGTTGCGATCGGTAGGCCAGCAACGGGAAACCGTTTTCAAACGAAAATCGAGGTGAGAAAGTTAACTCCTCTGTTTCAAACGGTGCTTTTTCTGTTCTCTTCCCAGACATGACTTTCAGTCACGAGGGCAACAAGACATTCATAGACAACATGGTCAACTTTGAGAAGATAGTGAGTATACACAGGCATTCATAAGATGCTTATAAACTCTTCATGCCACTTGAATGCTGTAGTCATAGAATTAGGTTTTCAGTGTCAACAACCTTCATAGAACATTAATACAACTTATATATGACATGTGACCACTGGTTTACCACCCCCCCCCCCCCCCCCCCCCCCCCCCCCCCCCAGTGGTTATGTGGGGGCCCAACCCAAAAAACAAGCATATGAACTCGTTATAAACCATAGAAAAATTGTCTAGAATAGCATGAGATTAGTTATAAAACTGAACATTTCCCTCTCTGCCCCATGGTAAAATGTGTAGAATTGCAGGGAATTAGCTGTTTTCTTAAACAATAAAATGGGTCGGGAGGTGGGGGCCTTGCTCGGATCTTGCGCCGGGGGGGGGGGGGGGGGGGGGGGGGGGGCGTTCCGCCACTACATGTAACACTGCTTGTTGTTGTGTTTTCCAGCGGATGATTGCAAACACCATCCGGGCAGTGAGACACTGCAGGAGTCAGCCGTTCAGTAAGTCTCTGATCTATCACTAACAAGTGATCCTTTCAACTGGACCCATAACAATAGGCATTAATAATACGTCTCTCTCTCTGTCTGTCTCTCTCTGTCTGTCTCTCTCTGTCTGTCTCTGTCTGTCTGTCTCTCTCTGTCTGTCTCTCTCTGTCTGTCTCTCTCTGTCTGTCTCTCTCTCTGTCTCTCTCTCTGTCTCTCTCTCTCTCTCTCTCTCTCTCTCTCTCTGTCTCTCTCTCTCTCTCTGTCTCTCTCTGTCTGTCTGTCTCTCTGTCTCTGTCTGTCTCTGTCTCTCTCTCTCTCTCTCTCTCTCTGTCTCTCTCTGTCTCTCTCTCTCTCTCTCTGTCTCTCTCTGTCTCTCTCTGTCTCTCTCTCTCTCTCTCTCTCTCTCTCTCTCTCTCTCTCTCTCTCTCTCTCTCTCTCTCTCTCTCTCTCTCTCTCTCTGTCTCTCTCTCTCTCTCTCTCTCTCTGTCTCTCTCTCAGACCCTGAGGTGTGTCAGCCCAATAAGAACCATGCGGAGGTGAGGGGTTACGTCAGAAAGCTGTGTGTGATTGACAACCAGCGGACCCTGACAACGCTCTCCTATAGGCTAGAGCCCCGCAGGACCTAAGCCCACACACCATCACGGTAGTTACATGTGTGACATCATACAGAACCCTCAAGCCTCTGCGAGAGATCACAGGTAACCTTCATCACTGTGACATCACATGGCTTCATCAGGCCTCTATGACTTCATCTGGAAAACTCAGACCTCTGACATCACATGGAATTCTTAGCCCTCTATGACATCACACAGAACCATCAGCCTATGCGACATCACATAGAAGAGCGATGATTAAAGATCCGAGACTCTCGTTAAGTGTAAGGTTACTGTACATGTAGATAGAAAACTGCAAGTACTTAAAGTGACTGAAAAAAAATCTGATTTTAAAAATTAAAAACTATAGATTGTAGGTCTTTTTAGTGATTATCAGTATCCCTTACTATAAGCAGATGTCAAAAATATGAAGAAAGTATATTGTACCAGTTTCACAAATACCAAGATATTTTACGTAGTGTTATAGAGAAGCAAAACCCCTAGCATTGTTAAGCACCGTTCTGAAATCTTTCCTCAAATTCTTGTGTTAACGCACAACTCATGTAGCATATTGTTATTTCTGTTTAATCAGTCATCCTTCTCAGTTGTGTTCTCGTCATGTACTTTTGTATATGTAGATACAGTATATTTGACTTGTGTCTCTTGTTTTACCTCAGGACCTCATTATGATGTCAGTGTGTCGAGTGTCTAGTCTGTCTGATCTTTCAATAAAAAATGATCTAATATAATAATCCAAACATTTGATGCTGGTGGTTATTACTGATTTGGTCACTGTTTTTGTCCGTGAAAGTGATGTCACCCTCTCTGTCCCCAGTTGATGATGTCGTTCCTGGTTGGCCGTGTCACCATGGTCATTCCAGACTGGTGATGTGACTGTCCCCCTCATTCCTGGTGTATGTGGTGGGAGTGTGTTTTTAGTTGCTGAGTGAGTAAGAGACAGGGTTGGTTGTCAGGCTAGAGAAGAATCGTTCTCTAGCCCTGTGTCTGACCTGTGTGTGTGTCTGACGTGTGTGTGTCGTACGTGTGTGTGTGTGTGTGTCTGACCTGTGTGTGTCTGACCTGTGTGTGTGTGTCTGACCCGTGTGTGTGTGTGTCTGACCCGTGTCTGTGTCTGACCCATGTATGTGTGTGTTTTGTATAGAAGCAATGATCCCATGCATCCCCTGGCTGCCAGCAGCCTTATTTGACCTGACAGCAAGAGGTCACACACAGAACATCCACCCCATACATACACTGGGAAAGAAGAGAACAGGCAGGCGAGCAGAATGTGATTAACACACACACACACACACTCTAATCTCTCGCTCTCTTTCTCGATCCAAGTGTGTGTGTTCTGTAATCTCACCACAGGGTGGCGCCTCAGCACCTGGCCTGACTGAGGGAGTGAATGAGCTCTGACTATATTTACTGAGAGGCTCTCTGCGGTCTCTCTTTTCATTCTCTCGCTCCCGGAGTCCATTCGGCTATCGGGTGTGTGTGATCAAACGTATTCTCCCTCCTCTCTTTCTCTCTCTTCGTTCCGTATCTCTCAGTTTGCTCTGTTTACTCAGAGCGGCTGTCGTCGAGTGTGTGTGTGCGCGCCAGTATGCCATGTCGTCTCTGAGTTCGTCGTTTGTCCAGATAAAACATGAGGACCTGCGGTTCTATGAGAACTGTGGAGGGGGCAGCTTTGGGAGTGTCTACCGAGCACACTGGATATCTCAGGATAAAGAGGTCGCTGTGAAGAAACTACTCAAGATCGAGACTGAGGTAACACACACACACACACACTCTCTCTCTCTCTCTCACTCACTCTCTCTCTCTCTCACTCACTCACTCACTCACTCACTCACTCACTCACTCACTCACTCACTCACTCACTCACTCACTCACTCACTCACTCACTCACTCACTCACTCACTCACTCACACACACACACACACACACACACACACACACACAGTCTCTCTCACACACATACAGTCTCTCTCACACACATACAGTCTCATACACAGTCTCTCTCTCTCACACACACACACAGTCTCTCTCTCTCACACACACAGTCTCTCTCACACACACACATACACAGTCTCATACACATACACAGTCTCTCTCACACACACACATACACAGTCTCTCTCACACACACACATACACAGTCTCTCTCACACACACACATACACAGTCTCATACACATACACAGTCTCACACACAGTCTCACACACACAGTCACACACAATCTCACACACTCAAGCAATTTGGTATGCCTTTCCTCCATGCCAGCCGTTTTGATTTGAGAGCTCTCCTGTTTTCTCTCCAGTTGCCTGTGTGTTGATTTTGGTTTCAACATACCTCTCATTGTGGAGTACAGTATTGGTTTATAACACAGGCTACTCCTATTGTGTGAGATAAGGTATGGGCTAGCTGTCTCTTAGGTGTGTGTAAATACTGAAGTTCAGTGATTCCTAACCAAATTCTGGGTGATGGGCATGGCCCTCCTTTTTTTTTTTTTTTCGGTGACCCTCACAATGAACAAAACACTATATCCTGCCACACATCCCAGTCTGAAGTTGTGACCCAGTATAAATTGGTTCCCGACCCAGCAGAAAACCCTGTTATAGTGACCTGGCCTGGCAGTGACTGTCATAAAACCCACTGACTTCTTCCCTCGAGGGCTGAATAACTGTTAGTATAAATGCTGGCTGGGGTGCTGCCAATCACATGCCCACACACATACACGTGCCTGGAAAACAGACATGTATGCATGCAGGAATTTTTGCTTTGAGGAACTCTAGCGTTGATGTTTGGTTAAAAAAAACATCTGGATCGTGTCACATGATCGTCCTCCATGACTATCCAGTAAAGGGCTGATTATATGTTGTTTTGTGTTCGAGACATGGCCTGTTAGTGAGTTGATTGATTGCGTGTTTGCCGCGTCGACGTTGTGTTCCCAGGTGCTCTGACCCGAACCTTTAGTGGGAAGAAGTTCATACACTATACAGATGCGGAGCAGAAGGGACTTTCTGTACAACCCTCAGATTGCTTAAATCAAATGTAACAGTATGCATGTCGTAGAATTAAGAATTAGACACTGCAATTTAGTAGGACTTCTATGACTCGCGTATTTATTTTTCATATTTTATTTCACCTTTATTTAACCAGGTAGGCCAGTTGAGAACAAGTTCTCATTTACAACTGTGACCTGGCCAAGATAAAGCAAAGCAGTTCGACACATACAACAACACAGTGTTACACATGGAATAAACAAACATACAGTCAATAATACAGTCGAAAAAGTCTATATACAGTGTGTGCAAATGAGGTAAGATAAGGGAGGTAAGGCAATAAATAGGCCATGGTGGCGAAGTAATTACAATATAGCAATTAAACACTGGAATGGTAGATGTGCAGAAGATGAATGTGCAAGTAGAGATATTGGAGTGCAAAGGAGCAAGATAAATAAATAAATACAGTATGGTGATGCGGTAGATGGATGGGCTATTTACAGATAGGCTATGTACAGGTGCAGTAATCTGTGAGCTGCTCTGACAGCTGGTGCTTAAAGTTAGTGAGGGAGATATGAGTCTCCAGCTTCAGTGATTTTTGCAGTTCGTTCCAGTCATTGGCAGCAGAGAACTGGAAGGAAAGGTGGCCAAAGGAAGAATTGGCTTTTGGGGATGACCAGTGAAATATACCTACTGGAGCGCGTGCTACGGGTGGGTGCTGCTATGGTGACCAGTGAGCTGAGATAAGGCGGGGCTTTACCTAGCAAAGACTTGTAGATGACCTGCAGCCAGTGGGTTTGGCGATGAGTATGAAGCGAGGGCCATCCAACGAGAGCGTACAGGTCGCAGTGGTGGGTAGTACTCTTACTGTAAGTTAAATACTGTGCATACGTTCTCACTCTCTCTCCTCCCTACCAACTCTTCACCCCCCCGACCCCCCCCCCCCCCCCCCCCCCCCCCCCCCCCCCCCCCCCCCCCCCCCCCCCCCCCCCCTCTCCAGGCTGAGATTCTGAGTAGCCTCAGTCATAAGAACATTATTCAATTCTATGGCGCCGTGCTGGAGTCCCCCAACTATGGCATCGTCACAGGTCAGTGTGTGTGTGTGTGTGTTTGTTTCCTTATACACATTCTGATGGACATGGAACCGCAGGTCTAGGATCAACATTTAGGCTACTGAGTGTGTGTGTGTGTGTGTGCTGAGTTTCCTGGCAGGACATTTGTAACTTAACCCAGGATGTTTTTATGTGTGTCTACTCCATGTGGTCATATGGTTGATATCAGCTCTGTGACAGCACTGCCCATATGACTTACAGAACACACTATCCAGTGTGTGTGTGTGTATGAGCCTGATGTGCTAAGCTGTGTTTGACGTTTCTCAAGTCGTTGTGATAAATGAGTTCAGGTTGTGAGTGACAGGAGGCTGCAGAAAGAACCCTGTTCTCTGTGTGTGTGTGTGTGTGCTATTTATTTTTCCTGTCGAAAAACAATATCGCAAGTATAAATACAGTAATATATACACAGTAATAAATACACACTTAAGGGTAACAAAAAAAAAAGTTTTGAACAAAATATATATATATTTTTAAACAACTGCAAACTTTAAGGAGATGGTCTGATGTGATGTCATCAGCCTCCCCCTCGCTTGAGGAACAATAGAGAACATAACGGGGAGGGTCCACCAAAGAGAGAGGTCGATGACATCACGTTCTCTCCAGTCGGAGAACCCTGGGTTATAGTGTGTGTTGTGATCTACAGAGTATGCGGGCGGAGGTTCTCTGTATGAGTACCTCTCCAGTGAACAGAGTGAGGAGATGGACATGGAACAAATCATGACCTGGGCCATGGAGATAGCCAAAGGTAAGCCTAGAGAGATAGATTGACCCGTGTTTTATGTTCTCCCGTACCTAGAGAAACCGTAGCATGCTAATTAAGCCCTTTGGAACAGTTCTGTCATCCCTAAAGGCAACAGGGGGCATATTCTCATCTGGTGTGAGGATCAGTGACTTGTTTGGAGACTGGTAGCCATTGTTTAGCCGAGTTGTTAACAATTTGCTGGTCTGTTATTGGTTCGTGGCTGAGGATGTTTAATGTTTCTGTCCAATAGGAATGCACTATCTCCACTCGGAAGCCCCGGTCAAAGTCATTCACAGAGACCTCAAGTCACGAAACGGTAACCAACTGCACACGCACTCCGCAACCAAACGTATATCTACCCGCCAGGACATCCAACATTGCACGCACTACTGCTGCTACTTAATCATTTTCAGACGTGAACTAATAGCTATAGTTTCATACAAAAATCAGAAGTAGAACCCCCCCCCCCCCCCCGCTTGTGAACTCACTCAACTCTTTGTGTCTCAATACAGTGGTGTTGACAGCAGACAAAGTCCTCAAGGTACAGTAGGGATAACTAACAATTATTGTATGCTCCACTCCATGTTGGATTATTTTGTAACTTAAGTGTCCCAATGCTGTCTCTCTCCCCGGTGTGTTGTCAGATCTGTGATTTTGGAGCGTCTAAGTTCCAGTCCCACACCACCCACATGACAGTGGTGGGCACCTTCCCCTGGATGGCCCCAGAGGTCATACAGAGCCTACCTGTATCAGAGACCTGTGATACCTACTCCTACGGCGTGGTGTGTGTGCGGGAGGGGAGGCATCTAATATTTTCTACGTCAAGTGTTTTTTTTCAGGAGAATATGTCCTGTATCATCGTGTGTGTGTGTTACCAGGTGCTATGGGAGATGCTGACACGGGAGGTTCCATTTAAAGGCTTCGAGGGGCTGCAGGTGGCTTGGCTGGTGGTGGAGAAACAAGAGGTACACACACACACACACACACGCCCAATGACACATTGTTCTGATTTAGAATTAGTTGAGAGCTTCAAAGGGGCTCAGTTTCACTCGCAAATAAAAGACGGTCATATGCACAGCCGAACATAAAACAAACACGCAAGCACTGAACGAGCAACACGCACAGAGCTGGAGTAACAACGTGATTCTCTCATGCTTTCCGCTGTGAGGAGGGTAAGGGCTATTTTTAAGGTTGATGTCAGCTCTCTGCTCTTGTAAGGCATGGATACTCTGCTGTGGAGCTAGGCCAGGACCTGTAGTTTTACTGTGTGTGTTTAGGCGGGTTATACTCTGTGCTTAATTTGTAAATCGGGAGGTGCGGTAACTAAAAGTGAGCGGGGGGGGGGGGGGGGGCTGACCTGGGGAGCTCTGAGGTACCGGAACGCATGAAAACAAATCACCTTTATGATAAAGCGTTGCTGTTAAACAATGCTATTCGCTCAATAGTCCTATTTGGAAGTTGATACAATATTTTGCTAGCCTACAGACAGATTAGTCTTCTCTTTTCAGCAGGAGCCATTTGCTTTCCAATCTGTGTTTTCCCACAATTTGAAATATTGGGAAAGGCCTGTTTTGTCTGCGTGCTGTTCACTGACAGATTTGCAGCGCGTTCCCAACTGTAGGCTATGCCGTGTTATTGGGCTGCACACAATCCACAGCCAGGCTTTTCATTTTTTTTGAATAAGCTATTGATCGGCTGTGTCTGAATTATAGGCCTCCTCCTGATGTTGTATTCTGAATGATTTCATTTCAGTGAATCTCACTCTAGTTGCGTGAGAGATTCAGGCCCGCTTCTCTCTCACCACCGCAACGGCACGTGTTGGTCCGTCTCTAGGCAACAATGTTGCTCAAGCCATCAACCCGGGCCGACCCAACGCCAATCACTTCTTGGAATATCAGGCATGTTTTCACATTCCGTTTTTTTTTAGGTGGCAGATGAATTACGAAGAAGGCAACTCCAATTAACACTGATTGCTTTTATTGAAGTTTTTACATTGCAAACAGCGAAAATGATTCTTCATGCCAGGAGAGGTACCTGATCCGGGCAAATAGGTTCCCGGAACAAAAACAGTTCAAAACTGAGAAGTGCCAGATCCTGTTCCTCAAATGAAGCACTGGTTATACTGTGTGCGTGAGTGTGGAAGGGGGTTCAAACTGTGTCTATTCCAGTAATAGTGTGCTGCCCTGTCACCCATAGAGATCTGAGAACATGATTCCTGACTATCCCAGCGTGCTTTTGGATGAGGTCCAATAGTAGGCCCTAAATAACCAGAGAGAGGGCGGGGGGGTGACCATTATACTAACCGTTACTGAGAGAGATTTATTTCCGTTTTAATCCTCCCCAGAGTAAACTGTTTCCATATCCCCCTGCCCTTCTCAGTGGATGTATCCTGTAACCCTGGTCCAACCCTGGTCCTCCAGTAACCCCCAACAGTAGACAGTTCCATTGTAGTCCTTGACAAACACACCACATTCAACTCTTTGAGGGCTTGATGATTAGTTGACAAGTTGAATCAGGTGTGCTTTTTCCAGGGTTACAATAACAAGGTATATACTGCTGGGGGTACTGGAGGACCAGGGTTGGGAAACGCTGCTATAACCTGTTACTATGTACTGCCCCTCCCCACCCCCCTGCCTCTTACTGGAATGTAAAGGCACAGTTAGCATTATGCTGTAACTGATGGGTCACTGGTTAAACTCCCTGCTGAGCAGGGACTGTGTCCCCTCTAAGACAACATTTTAATGGGGGAGCCGCCACATTTTCTACTTCATATTGTGTGTTCCTATGAATGTAAGATTCCTCTGAGTGTGTGTGTTCCAGAGGCTGACCATCCCCACCAGTTGTCCGCCTAGCTTCGCTGACCTGATGAAGAAGTGCTGGCAGGCCGAACCAAAGGTGAGAGGGCAAAGGTCAGGGCTACCACACAATCTCCATATCTGGCTCTGGAGACTCCAAATCCTGCACACCCGAGACACATAGAGTGTATTAAACATTAGGAGCACCCTCCTAATATTGAGTTGCACCAAAACCCTTTTTGCCCTCAGAACAGCTTCAATTCATCGGGGCATGGACTCTACAAGGTGTCGAAAGCGTTCCACAGGGATGCTGGCTCATGTTGACGACAATGCTTCCCACAGTTATGTTGAGTTGGCTGGATGTCCATAGGGTGGTGGACCATTCTTGATACACAGGGAAACTGTTGAGCATAAAAAACCCAGCACTGTCGCAGTTCTTGACACACTCAAACCGGTGCGCCTGACACCTACTACCATACCCTGTTCAAAGGCACTTAAATCTTTTGTCTTGCCCGTTCGCCCTCAATGGCACACATACACAATCCATGTCTCAATTGTCTCAAGAATTCTTCTTTAAACTGTCTCCTCCCCTTCATCTACACTGATTAAAGTGAATTTAATAGGGGACATCAATAAGGGATCGTAGATTTGACCTGTATTCAAACGGTCAGTCTATATCACGGAAAGAGCAGTGTAGTGTCTCCAGGGCCAGCGTTGGACACCCCAGCAGCTGGTCTTGAACTTACGACCCTGAGCTCTCAAGGCTAGCTCATTATGAGCGGTTACAGAAGCCTGAACTGTCGATAAAGTCCTAATGTGCTAACTTGACAGTGGTCATACTACAATTAAATTTGAGGCATATCTGAAAGATATCAGTGTGTGTGTGTGTTTTCTAGGAGCGTCCAGTGTTTAAGCAGGTTTTGGGGACTCTGGAGACCATGTCTAAAGACAGCAGACTACCAGAACAGTGTAACTCCTTCCTACACAACAAGGATCAGTGGAGGTACAATTACAGTGTGTGTGTGTGTGTGTGTGTGTGTGTGTGTGTGTGTGTGTGTGTGTGTGTGTGTGTGTGTGTGTGTGTGTGTGTGTGTGTGTGTGTGTGTGTGTGTGTGTGTGTGTGTGTGTGTGTAATGTATGTGATATGCAGGTGGTACAGTAAGCACAGTCTGGATTGTTTAAGCTCCATCTTTCTGCAGCCAGACACAGGACAGAGAGCAGCTCTCACTGTATACACTCACAACCTAACAAGAGGCCCCAGTGTGTGTGTGTGTGTGTGTGTGTGTCTCAGGAGAGAAGCTGAATGCATGACCCTGCTGGCTCGTTGGCTTTAGTCTATAATAAGACTCTGGAACCTATCCATGTAGGAGATTCCTCTACTTAGCCTGTTTCCACCAGAGCGAGAGTTCACAAAAGAAGCATATAGGGGGGCAGCTAGAAGCCAAGCATGGGAAAAACAAGGGAGGGGGCGCTGTGTAGAGAGAGGCAGAAATGTGAAGAGCGCACTTGATGTATAAAAACTGAGCAGGAGAGAAGAGGGACCGAAGAGAGACGACGAGGAGGAGGAGGAGGGTGGAGGGTGACAGATTCTGTTTGTGTTTGACATGAGTGTGGCAAGCTAATCAATTATGAGGGAGGTATGGAGAATGGGTGGAAATATCTGGGTGAGTGAGAGGGAGAGCGTGAGGGGGAATCGAGGGGAAGCGGGTGATCGAGGGAGGGGAAACATTGAGGGCTTTAAGAGGTGGAGAGAAGGAGAGGTAAGAAGTGGGACTGGGGGTTGGAGAGAGGGAGGAGTTTAAAGAGAGGGAAAAGTTTAGGGGGAGGGAGATATGTCCTTGCGTCAGATGTCTGTGTTTATTTAGGTGCTGTGAGAGCTGCTGGTGTTTGTGTGTGTGAGCGAGAGGGAGGGAGAACATTCCATTATGGCCCTTCAAATCATAGACTAAACAGTGCCACATGCTGGAATAAACAGGCAGTACTAGACAACTGCTAGGTTTCAGATTACAGGGCGTTCAAAACAGAAACTAGACCCCGTACTGTCTCTTAAAAGGAACATTGCTTACCTTGATAATAGTTTACTAAGCCACTGCCCCCAGATTCTAACATGAGCATTGATGACCAGATATCAATGGAAGTGAAGGGGCATGTGAGTGACAGGAGCTCTCCTCTCTGTAGGTGTGAGATCGATGCCACGTTGGAGAGGTTGCGGAGGCTGGAGAGAGACCTGAGTAGCAAAGAGAAGGAGCTGGAGGAGAGAGAGCTGAGACTGAGACTGTGGGAGGAGAGACTGATGGAGCGGTCCAATGTCACCCCTGTGAGTAGCCCACATATTCGGCCGGGTTTCAAAGACCGTGACGCTTCGCTCATGAACATTTTTCTATTTGTTTTACAACCTTCTGAGATTTAAATATTAGAAACAGTCCATGTTGTATGGTGTCAAAGCCCCGCATCCCTAGAGTAACAATGAATTCATAAAGAGTGGTGAGGGATGACATCTGGGTTGTGTTCAACTGCCCCCCCCCGACCCCCATCTCTTTCTCTCTTTCAGTTCTTCTCCCCCATAGCATCAGGCCTCAGCTCAGAGTCGTTCTTCCGTTCCCAATCTCAGGAGTCCAACAGCGCCAAGATATCCTGCCTTATCAGAACCCTCAGCAACGGAGAGAGGGAGAAGGGTATGGAGGGAGGGATAGACAGGGGGATAGGGGGGCTCCAGTCCATGATTAGGGGCTTCTCAAGCAGTCTCGGGGAGGCGGATGGGGATGGAGGGATAGAGGTAACCTGGGGGGAGAGAGAGAAGGAGAGGGGGACGGAGGGAGGGATAGAAGGGGGTCGGCTGGAGCTAGGGGAAGGGGGTCGGCTGCAAATCATGCTAAAGGGCTTCCAGGGTGGGATTGGAGAGATGGATGGGGAGACTGAGAGGGAGGAGAGAGGATGGGGGGAGACTGGGAGACAAGAGGGATGGAGGGAGGTAAAGGAGGAGAGGGTGGTGGAGGGAGGGAGTATGGAGGGAGGGAGGATACAGTCCATGTTTAGGGAGCTTAGTGGGGGGAGTATGGTTGGGTTTGGGGATATGCTCTCTCTGGATGATATTGGGGGGATAGAGAGGATAGGGGACATGGATATGAATATGAACATGGGGGAGATATGTGACCTTGGGGGGGTCAGGGGTGACATGGCTAATGTTGGGGTCATAAGTCATAAGGTCAGGAGTGAGTTAGGGGTCAGAGGTCAGGGGGTGAGGTCGGGGGTACAGGTGAGCATGCGGACCACATCCAATCAGAACTCTTCTAAGACCTGTAGCGTACGACATGGAACCAAAATCAATATGGCCGCCGCGACGCTGGACATGAACATGATGGACCTGGGTTGGTCTGACGACGACAGTGACTAGGAGAACACACAAACACAATTTGATTTTTTAAATTGAAGCCAAATGTATACACGCCTCTGTGTGTGAGGACTGTGGGGCATAATAGTGAAGAATTATGAGCAGTGTGGATTTCCTCCTGCTAACTGTCATGTTGTTCTGTGCCCGGTTTCTCAAAAGCATCGTAATAAGCTCATCGTGAGAACTATAGGATCCTATGCTTGTAATGATGAACTTAGCCTGAAGCTGCTTTTGGGAAATCGTGCCCATTGAAGCTTTTAAAGTGACATTTAAATGATGTGCCATATTAACAAGTGTTACATAGACCAGAGCACTTGAACACCACTCATTAGTAGAGGCTAGGCCTAGGTAAAGGGTACCATCCAATGTTTTCTGCTTTTCGACTTGTACACTTGTTAGACGATACAGTTGATTTGTTCAAAATACTAAGTTTTGAATTAATGGGTTCTTACTGTGATCAAATGTGTGAAACTATTTTGCAGCTTGTACTGTATTGTTTTTCAATAAATTCAGAAAAATACAGATTTTCATTTTATTTCTATTCTTACTAAGTCATATGAAAAAAATGTCAAGTAGCTTTATACATTTTCATACAGCTTTCAGGTGCTAAAACAGTACTATACAAATTCCTGTTATATGTCAATAGTAACATCAAACCTGGTATGAGGGATTATGTAGTAACACATACATGTATTTTACATAAAATAACTTCTCTCACACTTAACAACATAATGCAGAAAATACACACCCTACGAATAGCTAATGAAAAAACGACCTTGCTTCTTTCCAACCAGTACCCACTTGGCTGGTCTCCCTCCTCACCCCCTAACCTCTACACGCTGAGCAGCAGGGCCACCCCAGCCAGTACCCACTTGGCTGGTCTCTCTCTGGTCTTGAGGCTGAAGGTCCAGACATAAGTGGTTCCTCTCAGCTTGGTCTTGTACAGGGGACACTCGTAGATGTTACGCGTCTCCTGTCTGTCGTTCGGTACGGCTCGGACTGAGATGACTGGCATGGAGGGGGTTAACTCCTTCAGACGAGCCTCGGCGATCACCCCACCCTGAGTGTCCCATCTTGCACCTGGGGGAGAAAGAGGGGAAGGGTGAAGATAAATGAACTAGGATGTATGTGTTCATGAGAAGGGGAGACGAGTGTATACCTTCCATGTATAGTCCGTATACGTATGCTCCCTCTCTGGCAGGCTGGTTGAACTCTTCCTTAAATTTCTTAGTCACATCCACAGTCAGGTTCATCTTATCTAACGGCCACTCATTCTTACGAGCCAGAGACTGCATCACCGCTGGAGGGAGAGAGGGAAATTGAGTGAATCATTCCACTGAACAGAGAATACCAAGAGGCGACTGACAGTTACAACATAAGTTGGGAATATAATTAGAAGTGGTTGGGTATGTTGTTTGTAGGGGGATGTGTGTGTATGTTACCTGTTAAGAAGGACTGTGGGTTAAAGAGTCCAGACAGCCAGATGACGGTGGGCAGAGCCAGGTCCTGTGTCCAGCTGTCCAGCTCTCTACAGCGCAGCAACACGTCATTATACCTGGTAAACACACATGCACACACACATAGCAACACATCATCTTACGTAGACGTTGGAGCAGTGGGAGAGTACACTCAGTGACTCACCACTGGGCAAGGCTGTAAGTGGAGGGGTAGGCCAGTTTGGTCCAGGTGTCTGGGACGTTATCAAAGAACAGAGCTGCCTGGATCTGCTCCATCTCTGAGGAGATAGCCAGCTCACCCTGAACGGAGAGAAACACAGTGCTGTCATGAGCCAAAACGACCCATTCGCCCTTATGTCTTCCATCAGTCCTAGTCTAATTTACCAGCTGATCCTGGGCTCCCGAGTGGCGCAGCAGTCTAAGGCACTGCATCTCAGTGCAAGAGGCATCACTACAGTAACCTGGTTCGAATCCAGGCTGTATCACCGTGATGGGGAGTCCTTAGGGTGGCGCACAATTGCCCAGCGTCGGCCGGGGTAGGCCGTCATTGTAAATAAGAATGTGTTCTTAACTGACTTGCCTAGTTAAATTACGGTTAAATAAATGTAAAAACCTAGCCCCTAACCCACCTTCAGCCCCAGGTCCAGCTCCTTGAGCGAGCGTCGTATCTCGTAGATGAGTGTGTTCATACGTTCACACTCCTGGAAGCAGACCAGGATGTATGGTGATCTCTCAGCTGTCTTAGACGTGATGTCTGACATGTTGTACTCTTCTGGAAGCTTCTCCAACACTTCGTCTAGGATGGTCTTCACCTGCAGAGAGGATGAGAGATGAGTGTGTGTGGGGTCCAGTGTATGTGTGTGTATTTAAATGTGTGTGTGTGTTTAAATGTGCGTGTCTGTGTGTGTCTCTCATACACCTTCTCCTCTACGGTCTGTGAAGCCCCCTCTCCCATCACAGAGTCAGGTGACTGCAGCTCCAGCAGTGTGTGGAAGAGGTTATCAGAGGTCACCGTCAGAAACTCTATCTCTGCGTTGGGGTGTAGCCCATAATGCACCGGGCTCTCATGGGGCAGCATCTCATCTATGTAACCATGGTAACCCTGGTAGTCCAAGTTGGAGGGAACCACAAAGCCCGGAGCTAGAGCCAACTTCCTGTCAGACTGGTGGAAAGGGTGTGGGTTTCTTTGTAACACTATCATCACAATCATCACTCACACACACACACACACACACACACCTGGTTGGGCTGCATGTATTCCTCCAGGTAGGTTCTACAGAGTCTTCTGTCCCAGTCGTCTGTGATGTGACCTCCGTACATGATCTCTCCAAACAGATAGCGCAAGTCCTCCCACGGCACCTGAACACACACACACACGCCAAATACATGAACAATGAGTCATCCTCAACATCAGCATCATCAATCATCACTATCACCATCCTGATCACTATAACACGGTAAACGGTGACCTGTGAGTTGGCCTCCAGGTAGTTGTAGAGCACATTGACAGAGATGGTGAGGTCTCCAGTGTTAAAGGGGTATTTCCTGTTCCAACCCTGAGGACCGAACTTGCGCCTCTCAGCCACACAGGCATGAAAATAACACAGAGAGAACAGGATGGTCTTAAACTCCTGCTCTCTACTGCACTGATCCAATATATCCTAGAGAGAGAGAGAGAGAGAGAGAGAGAGAGATTTGAGTTTGTGAGATATTGATAATATATTGGGACAGCAATTAGGGATGGGGAGGTACTTGAATATTCAAACTGAGTTTAGTCTAGTATTGGTTCAACTGTTGTATGATTTATTTAATTCTTTAAATAAACGTTTGAATGAAGTTGTATAAGCTTTTATTTGAGCTACTGCTGGTTCTTATGTTGCGTTTTACATGAAAAGGCAATTTAGCCTACTTTTATAGCGCATTTTAAGTTAGCCCTCCAGTCAGTCCTGACATAGAAGTAGACCTGTATGCTCCCCACTTCAAATAGCGATTATAGGCGCGCACCTATTCGTCCCCAGGCTAAATGCGCATTATTGGGGAAGATCGCTAAAGTAAAATGACTAACGCAAAAATTAGGGGGAAGAAGAGTCTGCTGGTGAACGAGATAAACGGGAACCTGACAGAGCTGCCAATAAAATTTGACAGACCATTGAGATCCATGCAAAACACTCGCCAGATACATGTTATTCAGCCATTGAGGCGCTGTAACGCTGTGACGTAGAAGTCTCTCAGAGGTTATTTCGTTTTCAACTTATTGAGCTAGGCTATAGCAAAGATGAGGCAAATTCTATCATGGGGAACATCAGACTTTATTAATTTGTTTATTTATTTTTGCCAACATCAAACTTAATCTTTCACAAAATCGCCTCTATGACATACTTCTTTATTACGACGTGGAAACTCGATTTCAGAACCTTGGACAATTCTGATGTTCACAACCATAACAGCCTTGAACTCAAAGCACTGGACAACCCGTCTTTACCTTTCAATTAACAAAGAAAATATTGAAATATCTTAATCATTTTTCACATATCAACTTGAAATCAGTGAGTAATATTTTTGTTTTGCTTTGGAATGTTATATTGCTCATGTTTATGAATACATAAGACTTATTAATGCCTATGCTTAATACTGTGATGAAGAATCTGTCCCAAATGGAACCCTGTTTCCTATATAAAGCACTGCTTTTGACCAGACCCCTTTGGGCAATGGTCAAAAGCAGTGCACTTTGTAGGGAATAGGTTGCCATTTCGGAGACAGCCAGAGCTGAGCTAGCTAGGCCAACTGAACTGACGCCAAGCATTTCATTTTGCTAATATTGAAGCATTTTGTTTTCCAAAGGCACTATTGACCATGGGATCCGCAATGTCTATCTCGCTCCGCGAGAAGGCAGTCCTCTTCAAAGACGGGCCAGACACTGTGGGCCACTTGATGGAAGTCCAGACCGGTAAGAGCGCAAAAGACAAGACTCTGAAGCGCTACTCGCCATGGAGGCGGATTGTGAAGAAGAAGGGCTCCAAGAAGGTGCAGGCCCACGAGAACACCAACCAAAACAACATTGCCCATCTGAGTAATGAGAACCTGGAGAAGTCTCAGTCCTTCTCCAACCTGTCCACCCTCATCCTGGAGAAGTCTCAGTCCTGTGACAAGCTGTCCACCCAGGACCAGAGCACTCCAGCCATCTCCAACAGCTCCAACAACGCCGCCTCGTCGGTTGAGAAGTTCCCCTTATGCAACTCAAACACGGCCCCCGACACGCCCCAGATGGTGACCGTCCAGGACCTCGACACGCCCAGGAGGCTGGTGATGGTCCACGCTACAACCGGCGAGCTGCTGCGCTGCCTGGGTGAGTTCCTGTGCCGGCGCTGCCACCGGCTCCAGGACATGTCTTCCATGGACCCGGTGCTGTGGCTGCGGGTGGTGGACCGTTATCTGCTGGACAACTGCTATCAGAACCAGAGCTGCATCAATCCGGCCACTGTGGTCTTCCTCTACATGCTGTGCCGCGAGGCGGTATCCTCCGAGTTGGCCACCTTGCACGAGCTGCATGCCGTGCTGCTCACCTGCTTCTACACGACCTGCTCCTACATGGGCAACGAGATCGCCTACCCCCTGAAACCCTTCCTGGTGGACACCTGCGGGCAGACCTTCTGGATCCGCTGCATGTCCATCACCAAGCTGATGAGTGACAAGATGCTCCAGATGAACACAGACCCTAACTTCTTCTCCCAGGTGTTTGCTGACCTGAAGAACGAGAGCCAGAAGGAGGAGAAGAAGAGCCGCCTGCTCAGCGGTGTGTACAGCACTCAGTGAGGGACCTAGGGTAGAGGGGCGAGGGGAGGGCGGGTGCCAACTACAGCCTGACATTTCAAAATGGGAGGGAGGATTGGTTGAGGGAGGGGGAAGAGGGTGAGCTTTGATGGGAAAAGATGATTTATAGATTTTAAGGGTTAATATGAGGGTTCATTTGGCTTGAAAGAGAACACAAATCGGTAGCTATGAATGTGTGGAGGACTGAGGCTTTAGCTTACTATCTACAGTACCAGCTGACTGACTGATGTGTGCACTGCCTACCACGGGAGGATTGGAGGCACCTTTGAGTGACTGGGCTAGTGCTCACATCACACTGAGGCTGCAGCCCACCAGTCTACTGTTCTGACTGTGGGAGATGTGCACTTTCTACCACGAGAGGGAAGGAGGCACCCTTGAGTGACTGGACTAGTGCTCAGATCATGGTTGAACAGACAAGCTGCAACCCTGGCGCTTTAGACAGTGAAGTGAACACCAATGTTCCCCCACAGCAAGCACGGGACAGTTCTGGGGGACAGGGGTTTGTTTGAGGACCATTGGTTCTGATGAATTTGAACGAACAGTGTGACTGTTTTGGAATAAAATGCTTTATATCATTTCTTAAAAACATCCCATGTTGTGTCCTTACTATTTTACAAATATATATTTTCCATGTCCTTTTGAGATCTTGGTGGAGATAATACTTTACGAGTGGTGGGAAAAGAACCCAATTGTCATACTTTAGTTTTTTTGTTTTTAAATTTTTTTATTTTTTTTTCCTAGCCACCGTGCTTCTACACCTGCATTGCTTGCTGTTTGGAGTTTTAGGCTGGGTTTCTGTACAGCACTTTGAGATATCAGCTGATGTAAGAAGGGCTATATAAATACATTTGATTTGATTTGATTAAAAGTACACACACTCAATAGAAAATGACTCAAGGAAAAGTCACCCAGTAAAATACTACTTGAGTAAAAGTAAAGATACTTAATAGAAAATGACTCAAGTAAAAGTGAAAGTCACCCAGTAAAATACTACTTGAGTAAAAGTAAAGATACTTAATAGAAAATGACTCAAGTAAAAGTGAAAGTCACCCAGTAAAATATTACTTGAGTAAAAGTCTAAAGGTATCTGGTGTTAAATGTACTTAAGTATCAAAAGTGAAAGCAAAGGCTATATATCAAATTCCTTATATTATGCAGATGTTCTTGTTTTTATTTATTTACGGAAAGCCAGGGGCACAGTCTAACAATATTTTACAAACCAGATCAGAAGCAGTAGGGATGAGTTCTCTTAATAAGTGTATGAATTTGACCGTTTTACTGTCCTGCTGAGCATTCGAAATGTAACGAGCACATCTTTTCTTTCTGAATGTTGTCAAGTAAAAGTAAAAGATAAAAAATATATACATTTTCAAGTAAAGTACAGATACCTGTTACCATGGAAACAAGAGTTTATCAGTGTGTGTGTCATGTTCATGCAGATTTAAAGTGATATTTACATTACAAAATCAGTTGTCTTAGTGTTACCCAGAGAACAGGATGGTCTTAAACGTCTGCTCTTTAATGCACTGACCCAATATCTCCTACAGACAGACACACGCAGAGAGAGAGAGAGGTTTGAGTTTGTGAGATATTGATAATATATTGGGACAGCAATTAGGGATGGGGAGGTACTTGAATATTCAAACCGGGCTTAGTCTAGTATTGGATCAACAGTGGTATGATTTTTTTAATTCTTAAAAAAAACGTTTGAATGAAGTTGTATAAGATTGTATTTGAGCTACTGCTGGTTCTTATGTTGCGTTTTACATGAAAAGGCAATTTAGCCTACTTTTATAGCGCATTTTAAGTTAGCCCTCCAGTCAGTCCTGACATAGAAGTAGACCTGTATGCTCCCCACTTCAAATAGCGATTATAGGCGCGCACCTATTCGTCCCCAGGCTAAATGCGCATTATTGGGGAAGATCGCTAAAGTAAAATGACTAACGCAAAAATTAGGGGGAAGAAGAGTCTGCTGGTGAACGAGATAAACGGGAACCTGACAGAGCTGCCAATAAAATTTGACAGACCATTGAGATCCATGCAAAACACTCGCCAGATACATGTTATTCAGCCATTGAGGCGCTGTAACGCTGTGACGTAGAAGTCTCTCAGAGGTTATTTCGTTTTCAACTTATTGAGCTAGGCTATAGCAAAGATGAGGCAAATTCTATCATGGGGAACATCAGACTTTATTCATTTGTTTATTTATTTTTGCCAACATCAAACTTAATCTTTCACAAAATCGCCTCTATGACATACTTCTTTATTACGACGTGGAAACTCGATTTCAGAACCTTGGACAATTCTGATGTTCACAACCATAACAGCCTTGAACTAAAAGCACTGGACAACCCGTCTTTACCTTTCAATTAACAAAGAAAATATTGAAATATCTTAATCATTTTTCACATATCAACTTGAAATCAGTGAGTAATATTTTTGTTTTGCTTTGGAATGTTATATTGCTCATGTTTATGAATACATAAGACTTATTAATGCCTATGCTTAATACTGTGATGAAGAATCTGTCCCAAATGGAACCCTGTTTCCTATATAAAGCACTGCTTTTGACCAGACCCCTTTGGGCAATGGTCAAAAGCAGTGCACTTTGTAGGGAATAGGTTGCCATTTCGGAGACAGCCAGAGCTGAGCTAGCTAGGCCAACTGAACTGACGCCAAGCATTTCATTTTGCTAATATTGAAGCATTTTGTTTTCCACAGGCACTATTGACCATGGGATCCGCAATGTCTCTCTCGCTCCGCAAGAAGGCAGTCCTCTTCAAAGACGGGCCGGACACTGTGGGTCACTTGATGGAGGTCCAGACCGGTAAGAGCGCAAAAGACAAGACTCTGAAGCGCTACTCGCCATGGAGGCGGATTGTGAAGAAGAAGGGCTCCAAGAAGGTGCAGGCCCACGAGAACACCAACCAAAGCAACATTGCCCATCTGAGTAATGAGAACCGGGAGAAGTCTCAGTCCTTCTCCAACCTGTCCACCCTCATCCTGGAGAAGTCTCAGTCCTGTGACAAGCTGTCCACCCAGGACCAGAGCACTCCAGCCATCTCCAACAGCTCCAACAACGCCGCCTCGTCGGTTGAGAAGTTCCCCTTATGCAACTCAAACACGGCCCCCGACACGCCCCAGATGGTGACCGTCCAGGACCTCGACACGCCCAGGAGGCTGGTGATGGTCCACGCTACAACCGGCGAGCTGCTGCGCTGCCTGGGTGAGTTCCTGTGCCGGCGCTGCCACCAGCTCCAGGACATGTCTTCCATGGACCCGTTGCTGTGGCTGCGGGTGGTGGACCGTTATCTGCTGGACAACTGCTATCAGAACCAGAGCTGCATCAATCCGGCCACTGTGGTCTTCCTCTACATGCTGTGCCGCGAGGCGGTTTCCTCCGAGGTGGCCACCTTGCACGAGCTGCATGCCGTGCTGCTCACCTGCTTCTACACGACCTGCTCCTACATGGGCAACGAGATCGCCTACCCCCTGAAACCCTTCCTGGTGGACACCTGCGGGCAGACCTTCTGGATCCGCTGCATGTCCATCACCAAGCTGATGAGTGACAAGATGCTCCAGATGAACACAGACCCTAACTTCTTCTCCCAGGTGTTTGCTGACCTGAAGAACGAGAGCCAGAAGGAGGAGAAGAAGAGCCGCCTGCTCAGCGGTGTGTACAGCACTCAGTGAGGGACCTAGGGTAGAGGGGCGAGGGGAGGGCGGGTGCCAACTACAGCCTGACATTTCAAAATGGGAGGGAGGATTGGTTGAGGGAGGGGGAAGAGGGTGAGCTTTGATGGGAAAAGATGATTTATAGATTTTAAGGGTTAATATGAGGGTTCATTTGGCTTGAAAGAGAACACAAATCGGTAGCTATGAATGTGTGGAGGACTGAGGCTTTAGCTTACTATCTACAGTACCAGCTGACTGACTGATGTGTGCACTGCCTACCACGGGAGGATTGGAGGCACCTTTGAGTGACTGGGCTAGTGCTCACATCACACTGAGGCTGCAGCCCACCAGTCTACTGTTCTGACTGTGGGAGATGTGCACTTTCTACCACGAGAGGGAAGGAGGCACCCTTGAGTGACTGGACTAGTGCTCAGATCATGGTTGAACAGACAAGCTGCAACCCTGGCGCTTTAGACAGTGAAGTGAACACCAATGTTCCCCCACAGCAAGCACGGGACAGTTCTGGGGGACAGGGGTTTGTTTGAGGACCATTGGTTCTGATGAATTTGAACGAACAGTGTGACTGTTTTGGAATAAAATGCTTTATATCATTTCTTAAAAACATCCCATGTTGTGTCCTTACTATTTTACAAATATATATTTTCCATGTCCTTTTGAGATCTTGGTGGAGATAATACTTTACGAGTGGTGGGAAAAGAACCCAATTGTCATACTTTAGTTTTTTTGTTTTTAAATTTTTTTATTTTTTTTTCCTAGCCACCGTGCTTCTACACCTGCATTGCTTGCTGTTTGGAGTTTTAGGCTGGGTTTCTGTACAGCACTTTGAGATATCAGCTGATGTAAGAAGGGCTATATAAATACATTTGATTTGATTTGATTAAAAGTACACACACTCAATAGAAAATGACTCAAGGAAAAGTCACCCAGTAAAATACTACTTGAGTAAAAGTAAAGATACTTAATAGAAAATGACTCAAGTAAAAGTGAAAGTCACCCAGTAAAATACTACTTGAGTAAAAGTAAAGATACTTAATAGAAAATGACTCAAGTAAAAGTGAAAGTCACCCAGTAAAATATTACTTGAGTAAAAGTCTAAAGGTATCTGGTGTTAAATGTACTTAAGTATCAAAAGTGAAAGCAAAGGCTATATATCAAATTCCTTATATTATGCAGATGTTCTTGTTTTTATTTATTTACGGAAAGCCAGGGGCACAGTCTAACAATATTTTACAAACCAGATCAGAAGCAGTAGGGATGAGTTCTCTTAATAAGTGTATGAATTTGACCGTTTTACTGTCCTGCTGAGCATTCGAAATGTAACGAGCACATCTTTTCTTTCTGAATGTTGTCAAGTAAAAGTAAAAGATAAAAAATATATACATTTTCAAGTAAAGTACAGATACCTGTTACCATGGAAACAAGAGTTTATCAGTGTGTGTGTCATGTTCATGCAGATTTAAAGTGATATTTACATTACAAAATCAGTTGTCTTAGTGTTACCCAGAGAACAGGATGGTCTTAAACGTCTGCTCTTTAATGCACTGACCCAATAAATATCTCCTACAGACAGACACACGCAGAGAGAGAGAGAGGTTTGAGTTTGTGAGATATTGATAATATATTGGGACAGCAATTAGGGATGGGGAGGTACTTGAATATTCAAACCGGGCTTAGTCTAGTATTGGATCAACAGTGGTATGATTTTTTTAATTCTTAAAAAAAACGTTTGAATGAAGTTGTATAAGATTGTATTTGAGCTACTGCTGGTTCTTATGTTGCGTTTTACATGAAAAGGCAATTTAGCCTACTTTTATAGCGCATTTTAAGTTAGCCCTCCAGTCAGTCCTGACATAGAAGTAGACCTGTATGCTCCCCACTTCAAATAGCGATTATAGGCGCGCACCTATTCGTCCCCAGGCTAAATGCGCATTATTGGGGAAGATCGCTAAAGTAAAATGACTAACGCAAAAATTAGGGGGAAGAAGAGTCTGCTGGTGAACGAGATAAACGGGAACCTGACAGAGCTGCCAATAAAATTTGACAGACCATTGAGATCCATGCAAAACACTCGCCAGATACATGTTATTCAGCCATTGAGGCGCTGTAACGCTGTGACGTAGAAGTCTCTCAGAGGTTATTTCGTTTTCAACTTATTGAGCTAGGCTATAGCAAAGATGAGGCAAATTCTATCATGGGGAACATCAGACTTTATTCATTTGTTTATTTATTTTTGCCAACATCAAACTTAATCTTTCACAAAATCGCCTCTATGACATACTTCTTTATTACGACGTGGAAACTCGATTTCAGAACCTTGGACAATTCTGATGTGCACAACCATAACAGCCTTGAACTCAAAGCACTTGACAACCCGTCTTTACCTTTCAATTAACAAAGAAAATATTGAAATATCTTAATCATTTTTCACATATCAACTTGAAATCAGTGAGTAATATTTTTGTTTTGCTTTGGAATGTTATATTGCTCATGTTTATGAATACATAAGACTTATTAATGCCTATGCTTAATACTGTGATGAAGAATCTGTCCCAAATGGAACCCTGTTTCCTATATAAAGCACTGCTTTTGACCAGACCCCTTTGGGCAATGGTCAAAAGCAGTGCACTTTGTAGGGAATAGGTTGCCATTTCGGAGACAGCCAGAGCTGAGCTAGCTAGGCCAACTGAACTGACGCCAAGCATTTCATTTTGCTAATATTGAAGCATTTTGTTTTCCAAAGGCACTATTGACCATGGGATCCGCAATGTCTATCTCGCTCCGCGAGAAGGCAGTCCTCTTCAAAGACGGGCCAGACACTGTGGGCCACTTGATGGAAGTCCAGACCGGTAAGAGCGCAAAAGACAAGACTCTGAAGCGCTACTCGCCATGGAGGCGGATTGTGAAGAAGAAGGGCTCCAAGAAGGTGCAGGCCCACGAGAACACCAACCAAAACAACATTGCCCATCTGAGTAATGAGAACCTGGAGAAGTCTCAGTCCTTCTCCAACCTGTCCACCCTCATCCTGGAGAAGTCTCAGTCCTGTGACAAGCTGTCCACCCAGGACCAGAGCACTCCAGCCATCTCCAACAGCTCCAACAATGCCGCCTCGTCGGTTGAGAAGTTCCCCTTATGCAACTCAAACACGGCCCCCAACACGCCCCAGATGGTGACCGTCCAGGACCTCGACACGCCCAGGAGGCTGGTGATGGTCCACGCTACAACCGGCGAGCTGCTGCGCTGCCTGGGTGAGTTCCTGTGCCGGCGCTGCCACCGGCTCCAGGACATGTCTTCCATGGACCCGGTGCTGTGGCTGCGGGTGGTGGACCGTTATCTGCTGGACAACTGCTATCAGAACCAGAGCTGCATCAATCCGGCCACTGTGGTCTTCCTCTACATGCTGTGCCGCGAGGCGGTATCCTCCGAGGTGGCCACCTTGCACGAGCTGCATGCCGTGCTGCTCACCTGCTTCTACACGACCTGCTCCTACATGGGCAACGAGATCGCCTACCCCCTGAAACCCTTCCTGGTGGACACCTGCGGGCAGACCTTCTGGATCCGCTGCATGTCCATCACCAAGCTGATGAGTGACAAGATGCTCCAGATGAACACAGACCCTAACTTCTTCTCCCAGGTGTTTGCTGACCTGAAGAACGAGAGCCAGAAGGAGGAGAAGAAGAGCCGCCTGCTCAGCGGTGTGTACAGCACTCAGTGAGGGACCTAGGGTAGAGGGGCGAGGGGAGGGCGGGTGCCAACTACAGCCTGACATTTCAAAATGGGAGGGAGGATTGGTTGAGGGAGGGGGAAGAGGGTGAGCTTTGATGGGAAAAGATGATTTATAGATTTTAAGGGTTAATATGAGGGTTCATTTGGCTTGAAAGAGAACACAAATCGGTAGCTATGAATGTGTGGAGGACTGAGGCTTTAGCTTACTATCTACAGTACCAGCTGACTGACTGATGTGTGCACTGCCTACCACGGGAGGATTGGAGGCACCTTTGAGTGACTGGGCTAGTGCTCACATCACACTGAGGCTGCAGCCCACCAGTCTACTGTTCTGACTGTGGGAGATGTGCACTTTCTACCACGAGAGGGAAGGAGGCACCCTTGAGTGACTGGACTAGTGCTCAGATCATGGTTGAACAGACAAGCTGCAACCCTGGCGCTTTAGACAGTGAAGTGAACACCAATGTTCCCCCACAGCAAGCACGGGACAGTTCTGGGGGACAGGGGTTTGTTTGAGGACCATTGGTTCTGATGAATTTGAACGAACAGTGTGACTGTTTTGGAATAAAATGCTTTATATCATTTCTTAAAAACATCCCATGTTGTGTCCTTACTATTTTACAAATATATATTTTCCATGTCCTTTTGAGATCTTGGTGGAGATAATACTTTACGAGTGGTGGGAAAAGAACCCAATTGTCATACTTTAGTTTTTTTGTTTTTAATTTTTTAAATTTTTTTTTCCTAGCCACCGTGCTTCTACACCTGCATTGCTTGCTGTTTGGAGTTTTAGGCTGGGTTTCTGTACAGCACTTTGAGATATCAGCTGATGTAAGAAGGGCTATATAAATACATTTGATTTGATTTGATTAAAAGTACACACACTCAATAGAAAATGACTCAAGGAAAAGTCACCCAGTAAAATACTACTTGAGTAAAAGTAAAGATACTTAATAGAAAATGACTCAAGTAAAAGTGAAAGTCACCCAGTAAAATACTACTTGAGTAAAAGTAAAGATACTTAATAGAAAATGACTCAAGTAAAAGTGAAAGTCACCCAGTAAAATATTACTTGAGTAAAAGTCTAAAGGTATCTGGTGTTAAATGTACTTAAGTATCAAAAGTGAAAGCAAAGGCTATATATCAAATTCCTTATATTATGCAGATGTTCTTGTTTTTATTTATTTACGGAAAGCCAGGGGCACAGTCTAACAATATTTTACAAACCAGATCAGAAGCAGTAGGGATGAGTTCTCTTAATAAGTGTATGAATTTGACCGTTTTACTGTCCTGCTGAGCATTCGAAATGTAACGAGCACATCTTTTCTTTCTGAATGTTGTCAAGTAAAAGTAAAAGATAAAAAATATATACATTTTCAAGTAAAGTACAGATACCTGTTACCATGGAAACAAGAGTTTATCAGTGTGTGTGTCATGTTCATGCAGATTTAAAGTGATATTTACATTACAAAATCAGTTGTCTTAGTGTTACCCAGAGAACAGGATGGTCTTAAACGTCTGCTCTTTAATGCACTGACCCAATATCTCCTACAGACAGACACACGCAGAGAGAGAGAGAGGTTTGAGTTTGTGAGATATTGATAATATATTGGGACAGCAATTAGGGATGGGGAGGTACTTGAATATTCAAACCGGGCTTAGTCTAGTATTGGATCAACAGTGGTATGATTTTTTTAATTCTTAAAAAAAACGTTTGAATGAAGTTGTATAAGATTGTATTTGAGCTACTGCTGGTTCTTATGTTGCGTTTTACATGAAAAGGCAATTTAGCCTACTTTTATAGCGCATTTTAAGTTAGCCCTCCAGTCAGTCCTGACATAGAAGTAGACCTGTATGCTCCCCACTTCAAATAGCGATTATAGGCGCGCACCTATTCGTCCCCAGGCTAAATGCGCATTATTGGGGAAGATCGCTAAAGTAAAATGACTAACGCAAAAATTAGGGGGAAGAAGAGTCTGCTGGTGAACGAGATAAACGGGAACCTGACAGAGCTGCCAATAAAATTTGACAGACCATTGAGATCCATGCAAAACACTCGCCAGATACATGTTATTCAGCCATTGAGGCGCTGTAACGCTGTGACGTAGAAGTCTCTCAGAGGTTATTTCGTTTTCAACTTATTGAGCTAGGCTATAGCAAAGATGAGGCAAATTCTATCATGGGGAACATCAGACTTTATTCATTTGTTTATTTATTTTTGCCAACATCAAACTTAATCTTTCACAAAATCGCCTCTATGACATACTTCTTTATTACGACGTGGAAACTCGATTTCAGAACCTTGGACAATTCTGATGTTCACAACCATAACAGCCTTGAACTAAAAGCACTGGACAACCCGTCTTTACCTTTCAATTAACAAAGAAAATATTGAAATATCTTAATCATTTTTCACATATCAACTTGAAATCAGTGAGTAATATTTTTGTTTTGCTTTGGAATGTTATATTGCTCATGTTTATGAATACATAAGACTTATTAATGCCTATGCTTAATACTGTGATGAAGAATCTGTCCCAAATGGAACCCTGTTTCCTATATAAAGCACTGCTTTTGACCAGACCCCTTTGGGCAATGGTCAAAAGCAGTGCACTTTGTAGGGAATAGGTTGCCATTTCGGAGACAGCCAGAGCTGAGCTAGCTAGGCCAACTGAACTGACGCCAAGCATTTCATTTTGCTAATATTGAAGCATTTTGTTTTCCACAGGCACTATTGACCATGGGATCCGCAATGTCTCTCTCGCTCCGCAAGAAGGCAGTCCTCTTCAAAGACGGGCCAGACACTGTGGGCCACTTGATGGAAGTCCAGACCGGTAAGAGCGCAAAAGACAAGACTCTGAAGCGCTACTCGCCATGGAGGCGGATTGTGAAGAAGAAGGGCTCCAAGAAGGTGCAGGCCCACGAGAACACCAACCAAAACAACATTGCCCATCTGAGTAATGAGAACCTGGAGAAGTCTCAGTCCTTCTCCAACCTGTCCACCCTCATCCTGGAGAAGTCTCAGTCCTGTGACAAGCTGTCCACCCAGGACCAGAGCACTCCAGCCATCTCCAACAGCTCCAACAACGCCGCCTCGTCGGTTGAGAAGTTCCCCTTATGCAACTCAAACACGGCCCCCGACACGCCCCAGATGGTGACCGTCCAGGACCTCGACACGCCCAGGAGGCTGGTGATGGTCCACGCTACAACCGGCGAGCTGCTGCGCTGCCTGGGTGAGTTCCTGTGCCGGCGCTGCCACCGGCTCCAGGACATGTCTTCCATGGACCCGGTGCTGTGGCTGCGGGTGGTGGACCGTTATCTGCTGGACAACTGCTATCAGAACCAGAGCTGCATCAATCCGGCCACTGTGGTCTTCCTCTACATGCTGTGCCGCGAGGCGGTTTCCTCCGAGGTGGCCACCTTGCACGAGCTGCATGCCGTGCTGCTCACCTGCTTCTACACGACCTGCTCCTACATGGGCAACGAGATCGCCTACCCCCTGAAACCCTTCCTGGTGGACACCTGCGGGCAGACCTTCTGGATCCGCTGCATGTCCATCACCAAGCTGATGAGTGACAAGATGCTCCAGATGAACACAGACCCTAACTTCTTCTCCCAGGTGTTTGCTGACCTGAAGAACGAGAGCCAGAAGGAGGAGAAGAAGAGCCGCCTGCTCAGCGGTGTGTACAGCTCTCAGTGAGGGACCTAGGGTAGAGGGGCCAGGGGAGGGTGGGTGCCAACTACAGCCTGACATTTCAAAATGGGAGGGAGGAGGATTGGTTGAGGGAGGGGGAAGAGGGTGAGCTTTGATGAGAAAATATGTTTTATAGATTTTAAGGGTTAATATGAGGGTTCATTTGGCTTGAAAGAGAACACAAATCGGTAGCTATGAATGTGTGGAGGACTGAGGCTTTAGCTTACTATCTACAGTACCAGCTGACTGACTGATGTGTGCACTGCCTACCACGGGAGGATTGGAGGCACCTTTGAGTGACTGGGCTAGTGCTCACATCACACTGAGGCTGCAGCCCACCAGTCTACTGTTCTGACTGTGGGAGATGTGCACTTTCTACCACGAGAGGGAAGGAGGCACCCTTGAGTGACTGGACTAGTGCTCAGATCATGGTTGAACAGACAAGCTGCAACCCTGGCGCTTTAGACAGTGAAGTGAACACCAATGTTCCCCCACAGCAAGCACAGGACAGTTCTGGGGGACAGGGGTTTGTTTGAGGACCATTGGTTCTGATGAATTTGAACGAACAGTGTGACTGTTTTGGAATAAAATGCTTTATATGAATTCTTAAAAACATCCCATGTTGTGTCCTTATTATTTTACAAATATATATTTTCCATGTCCTTTTGAGATCTTGCTGGAGATAATACTTTACGAGTGGTGGAAAAAGAACCCAATTGTCATACTTGAGTTTTTAAAGATTTTCCTAGACACCGTGCTTCTACACCTGCATTGCTTGCTGTTTGGGGTTTTAGGCTGGGTTTCTGTACAGCACTTTGAGATATCAGCTGATGTAAGAAGGGCTATATAAATACATTTGATTTGATTTGATTAAAAGTACAGATACTCAATAGAAAATTACTCAAGGAAAAGTCACCCAGTAAAATATTACTTGAGTAAAAGTCTAAAGGTATCTGGTTTTAAATGTACTTAAGTATCAAAAGTGAAAGCAAAGGCTATATATCAAATTCCTTATATTATGCAGATGTTCTTGTTTTTATTCATTTACGGAAAGCCAGGAGCACAGTCTAACAATATTTTACAAACCAGATCAGAAGCAGTAGGGATGAGTTCTCTTAATAAGTGTATGAATTTGACCGTTTTGCTGTCCTGCCTGAGCATTCGAAATGTAACAAGCACATATTTTCTTTCTGAATGTTGTCAAGTAAAAGTAAAAGTTAAAAAATATATAAATTCTCAAGTGAAGTACAGATACCAGTTACCATGGAAACAGAGTTTATCAGTGTGTGTGTGTGTCATGTTCATGCAGATTTAAAGTGATATTTACATTACAAAATCAGTTGTCTTAGTGTTACCCAGAGAACAGGATGGTCTTAAACGCCTGCTCTTTAATGCACTGACCCAATATCTCCTACAGACAGACACACGCAGAGAGAGAGGAGAGAGAGATTTGAGTTTGTGAGATATTGATAATGTTTTGGGACAGCAATTAGGGATGGGGAGTGTAGTAGGATGTCCCTTGGGGGTTTCCGTACCCATGTATGACATGCGATGGTTAGGTTAGTAAACACGCTGGAGCTAGAACCTCCTTGTCAAGCGTCCTTATTGTTATATAATACTACATGGTGTCAGAAGTGGGTTTTAAATTCACATAAACGTGAAGGAACTACCAAGTAAATCATACATTCAGCCTGTTTCAAAGCAGGGAGGGCACATTGTTGGAGATAAAACATATCATATTTTGCTAGCTAACGAGCAAGGACTAAGTTACTGCTAAGCAACATGTTGCAAGAGGAAGAAGCTGGCGGGATTTCAGGGTTTGCGACTCCCAAGTTCAACGGGCTCTGGCGCAAACACGGACAGGCCAGTGGCTAGGGCTGACGGATTTCGCATTAGTCCCCCGGAGAATTTTGTTTGTATGGACATTCAAAACTGGTCGAAATGGATCAGGCGCTTTGAAAGGTACAGGGTAGCATCAGGCTTAAACGTGAAAAATGAGGCATTTCAAGTTAATACACTGATCTACTCTGGGTGATGAAGCCGAGGATATATTAAATGCTTCAACGTTGACTGAGGAAGATAAACTTAACTACAGTGCCGTTAAAGACTGTTTTGAAACGCATTTTGTAGGGAGACACAACATTATATTTGAGAGAGCTCGGTTTAACATGCGCAAACAGGAGCAGGAAGAAACCACATACAGTTTTATCACAGCTGTTCACAAACTAGCAGAACATTGTCAGTTTGGCGCGCTCAGGGTAGAGCTGATCCGAGATCGGATTGTAGTGGGAATAAGAAATGTATCACTTTCTGAAAAGTTCCAGTTGGATTCCCATCTTACCTTGTCCAAAGCTGTAAACCAGGTTAGGCAGGGTGAGACAGTAAAAAGACAGTAGACGATGCTGCGCGACAGCAGCTTCTTGCAGAGCGAAGAGAGTGAATGAAATACATGCATTTTCATACCGAGTTAAAAAAAACGGAGGGGAACACAGAACAGAGACAGACGTGGAGAAAACAATCGCAGACAGCGCCAGTAGCTAGTTCAAGTGTTAGTCGCAAATGTGGGAAATCCCCTTTCCACAGATGGAAAGATTGCCCAGCAAAGGATGCGGAATGCAGGAAATGTCACAGGAGAGGACACTTTTCAGCTGTCTGTCGATTAAAGCAAATGCATGAGGTCTCAGAGGAGGTACAGCAGGACAGCATCTTTCTGGGAGAAGTAAGGGAAAACAAGGCTGGCTGGCATTCAGACATTAAACTCAATGGGGAGGTTGTGTCATTTAAACTAGACACTGGGGCAGCAGTGACAGCTATCCCAACTAGGCTGTATAGCTATAGCAGAGATGGCCCTTTGCTCTCTACAAACAAAAACCTGTACGGGCCCAGTAATAAGATTTTACCAGTGGTAGGGCAGTGTGTGATTAAACTGGAGAGTAAAGACAAAAGTGCCATCCAGCCTGTCTTTGTCATTGACTCTCTAGCCAGACCGTTGCTGGGGCTGCCAGCAATTTAAGTATTGCAACTCATTGAGAGAGTGAGCGAACTGGAGGACCCAGGTGAGGTTTTCAAAAATAAATTCCCAAAAGTGTTTTCTGGTCTAGGAAGAACAGAAGGTGACTACAAAATCCGCCTGAAAGAGGATGCTGTCCCCTATGCCCTTTCCACCCCCCGCCGTGTGCCTATCTCTTTATTGGGCAGAGTAAAGGAAGAGTTGGGGAGGACGGAAGAAATTGGGGCGGTGTCTAAAGTAAAGAGTCCCACAGACTGGTGTGCAGGGATGGTAGTGGTCCCAAAAGCCAATGGGGACATAAGGATCTGTGTGGACATGACTCACTTGAATGAGGCACTCTGCAGAGAGAGACAGTCACTGGCTCAGTTGGATGGCTCACAAGTCTTCACAAAGCTGGAAGCCCGCTCAGGTTTCTGTCAGATACCGCTGACATCAGAGAGTAGGGCGCTCACAACGTTTATAACACCGTTTGGCCGTTACTGTTTTAAAGTTTTGCCATTTGGAATCGCTTCCGGTCCTGAGCATTTCCAAAGACGCATGTCCCAGCTGTTGGATGGGATGAGTGGCGTCATAGTCCACGCGGACGATGTGCTCGTGAGCGGAAGGGACAGAGCAGAACATGATGTAAGGCTCACAGCAGTTCTGACCCGACTCCAGGAGACTGGCCTGACACTCAATGAAAAATGCACTTTTGCACAGTCAGAGGTCTTGTTCTTGAGACACAAAATCAGTGCAGCTGGAATAGAGCCGAACCCGGAGAAGATCAGCGCTGTCACAGATATGCCCAGACCCCAGAATGTGGCTGAAGTCAGGACCTTCTTAGGCATGGCCACATATGTGGGTAAGTTCCTCCCACAGTTTTCAGATACAACCAAACCCCTGAGAGACTTACTAGCCAAAGAGAATGACTGGTCATGGGGTCATATGCAACAGGTGGCGTTTGACAAAATCAAAGGAGATCTGGCCTCACAGAGACTGCTGGCCCAGTACCGTCCCCACTAGAGGTCGACCGATTATGATTTTTCAACACCGATACCGATTATTGGGAGGCCAACTAAAAACCGATACCGATTAATCTGCCAATTTTTTTTAAATGTATTTGTAATAATGACAATTACAACAACACTGAATGAACAATTATTTTAACTTAATATAATACATCAATAAAATCAATTTAGCCTCAAATAAATAATGAAATATGTTCAATTTGGTTTAAATAAGGCAAAATCAAAGTGTTGGAGAAGAAAGTAAAAGTGCAATATGTGCCATGTAAAAAAGCTAACGTTTAAGTTCCTTGCTCAGAACATGAGAGCATGTGAAAGCTGGTGGTTCCTTTTAACATGAGTCTTCAATATTCCCAGGTAAGAAGTTTTAGGTTGTAGTTTTTGTAGGAATTATAGGACTATTTCTCTATACTATTTGTATTTCATATACCTTTGACTATTGGATGTTCTTACAGGCACTTTAGTATTGCCAGTGTAACAGTATAGCTTCCGTCCCTCTCCTCGCCGCTAACTGGGCTCGAACCAGGAACACATCGACAACAGCCACCCTCGAAGCAGCGTTACCCATGCAGAGCAAGGGGAACAACTACTCCAAGTCTCAGAGCGAGTGACGTTTGAAACGCTATTAGCGCGCACCACGCTAACTAGCTAACCATTTCACATCGGTTACACCAGCCTAATCTCGGGAGTTGATAGGCTTGAATTCATAAACAGCAGAGCTGCTGGCAAAATGCACTAAAGTGCTGTTTGAATGAATGCTTACGAGCCTGCTGGTGCCCACCATCGCTCAGTCAGACTGCTCTATCAAATCATAGACTTAATTATAACATAATAACACACAGAAATACGAGCCTTAGGTCATTAATATGGTCGAATCCGGAAACTATCATCTCGAAAACAAAACATTTATTATTTCAGTGAAATACGGAACCGTTCCGTATTTTATCTAACGGGTGGCATCCATCAGTCTAAATATTCCTGTTACATTGCACAACCTTCAATGTTATGTCATAATTACGTAAAATTCTGGCAAATTAGTTCGCAATGAGCCAGGCGGCCCAAACTGTTGCATATACCCTGACTCTGCGTGCAATGAACGCAAGAGAAGAGACACAATTTCACCTGGTTAATATTGCCTGTTAACCTGGATTTCTTTTAGCTAAATATGCAGGTTTAAAAATATATACTTCTGTGTATTGATTTTAAGAAAGGCATTGATGTTTATGGTTAGGTACACATTGGAGCAACGACAGTTCTTTTTCACGAATGCGCAATGCATCGATTATATGCAATGCAGGACATGCTAGATAAACTAGTAATATCATCAACCATGTGTAGTTATAACTAGTGATTATGATTGATTGATTGTTTTTTATAAGATTAGTGTAATGCTAGCTAGCAACTTACCTTGGCTTCTTACTGCATTCGCGTAACAGGCGGGCTAATTTATAAACAATTTTGGTCCTCCAATAATCGGTATTGGTATCGGCGTTGAAAAATCAAAATCGGTCGACCTCTAGTTTCAGGATGTGAAGTAGCATGTTAGAGAATAATACTGGTTTCCAAATTGCATTTCAGTTATGCTTCAGTGGTTATGCATGTTGAGTTCTTGTTCATGGGAGAGGGGAAGATGTAGTAGGATGTCCCTTGGGGGTACCCGTACCTATGTATGACATGTGAGGGTTAGGTTAGTAAACATGCTGGAGCTAGAACCTCGTTGTCGTGCGTCCTTATTTTTTAGATAATACTACAGGGAGGTACTTGAATATTCAAACCGAGTTTAGTCTAGTATTTGATCAACAGTTGTATGATTTATTTAATTCTTTAAAAAAACGTTTGAATGAAGTTGTATAAGATTGTATTTAAGCTACTGCTGGTTCTTATGTTGCGTTTTACATGAAAAGGCAATGTAGCCTACTTTTATAGTGCATTTTAAGCTAGCCTTTTCTCAATAGGGGGTGCTGTTTGCACTTTGTAATAATTTCGTTCCCAAATTAAATTGCCTCGTACTCAATTCTTGCTCGTACAATATGCATATTATTATTACTATTGGATAGAAAACACTCTCTAGTTTCTAAAACCGTTTGAATTATATCTCTGAGTAAAACAGAACTGGAGTTGGAGCAATTTTCCTATGAGGATGTGAGAATGCTGAAATCTGCAGGCTGTTCTGAGGTCCCTTTATTAATTTGCCTGTCTTCTATTGGTTGAGATGCACTGCATACGCCTTCCCCTGGATGTCAGCGAATAGTGAGAATTGAAATGGTGTTGCTAGGCAGATCTGAGAGCTAATAAATGGGCTGGCAACGTGGGGTCCTTCCTTTCTTCTCTTCGCCATGACGCAAAAAGGACCTCTGGATGTCGTTCTAGAAAGCTCCCATTATAGCCCTTAGATATATCCGGCTCTGTTTTTATTCGATATAGGTATTAAAGACATCATAATGTTGTTATTTTAAACCGAGTTATATCAGTTTATATCAGTATATTGCGATTTTCGGATATTATTAGTGCTGCGTTATAGTGAGTTGGACACGTCTTTGCCACATGGCTAATGTTTACTGCTAATTCCAAAGTTGAAGACGACAATCTACAACCGAGCAACGATTCTTTTGGAAAAAGGACAACTTGCCCAAGATTCTGATGGGAGCTCATCAAAAAGTAAGAACTATTTATGATGTTAATTCGTTGTTCTGTTGAAAAATGTAAAACTCATATTCCGCCATTAATTTCGGTGCGGTCTCGCTTTAACGCATGCTGTATGTCGTAGTAACGTTAATTTTAAAAATCTAACACAGCGATTGCATTAAGAACTAATGTATCTTTCATTTGCTGTCCAACCTGTATTTTTTAGTCAAGTTTAGGATTAGTTACTGATTAGATTAGGTGCCTCTCCCAAGATTTCTCCCGACATATTGTTAGCAGCTTGGCTACTTTTCTCATTGTATAACCACGATTTGTGCTGCTAAATATGCACATTTTCGAACAAACTCTATATGTATTGTGTAATATGATGTTATAGGACTGTCATCTGAAGAAGTTTGAGAAGGTTAGTGAAAAAATTTATATCTTTTGCTGGTTTATTCGTTATCGCTATTGTTGGCCTGAATCAATGCTGTTGTGTGGTTGGCTATTGTAGTAAGCTAATATAATGCTATATTGTGTTTTCGCTGTAACACACTTAAAAAATCTGAAATATTGGCTGGATTCACAAGATCTTTGTCTTTCATTTGCTGTACGCTGTGTATTTTTCAGAAATGTTTTATGATGAGTATTTAGGTAATACACGATGGTCTCTGTAGTTATTCTAGTTGCTTTGGTGAGAGTTGTGATGGTGGCTGCAATGGTAAACTAGGATTTATACCTGAAATATGCAAATTTTTCTAACAAAACATATGCTATACAATAAATATGTTTTCAGACTGTCATCTTTATTTGGTCGAAATTGTGATAGCTACCTATGCAGGAAAAAAATGGTGGGAAAAAAAAAAGTTGTGTCTTTTGCTATCGTGGTTAGCTAATAGATTTACATATTGTGTCTTCCCTGTAAAACATTTTAAAAATCAGAAATGATGGCTGGATTCACAAGATGTGTATCTTTCATCTGGTGTCGTGGACTTGTGATTTAATGATATTTAGATGCTAGTATTTACTTGTGACGCTATGCTAGGCTATGCTAGTCAGCTTTTTTACTGATGGGGGTGCTCCCGGATCCGGGATTGTGATGAAGTAGAAGCTAGCCCTCCAGTCAGTCCTGACATAGAAGTAGACCTGTATGCTCCCCACTTCAAATAGCGATTATAGGCACGCACCTATTCGTCCCCAAGCTAAATGCGCATTATTGAAGTAGATTGCTAAAGTGAATTTACTAACGCACAAATTAGGGGGAAGAAGAGTCTGCTGGTGAACGAGATAAACGGGAACCTGACAGAGCTGCCAATAAAATTTGACAGACCATTGAGATCCATGCAAAACACTCGCCAGATACATGTTATTCAGCCATTGAGGCCAGACATGTAACGCTGTGACGTAGAAGTCTCTCAGAGGTTATTTCGTTTTCAACTTATTGAGCTAGGCTATAGCAAAGATGAGGCAAATTCTATCATGTTGAGAATCAGACATTATTTATTTTTGCCAACATCAAACTTAATCTTTCACAAAATCGCCTCTATGACATACTTCTTTATTACGACGTGGAAACTCGATTTCAGAACCTTGGACAATTCTGATGTTCACAACCATAACAGCCTTGAACTCAAAGCACTTGACAACCCGTCTTTACCTTTCAATTAACAAAGAAAATATTGAAATATCTTCATAATTTTTCACATATCAACTTGAAATCAGTGAGTAATATTTTTGTTTTGCTTTGGAACGTTATATTGCTCATGTTTATGAATACATAACACTAATGCCTATGCTTAATACTGTGATGAAGAATCTGTCCCAAATGGAACCCTGTTTCCTATATAAAGCACTGCTTTTGACCAGACCCCTTTAGGCAATGGTCAAAAGCAGTGCACTTTGTAGGGAATAGGTTGCCATTTCGGAGACAACCAGAGCTGAGCTAGCTAGGCCAACTGAACTGATGCCAAGCATTTCATTTTGCTAATATTGAAGCATTTTGTTTTCCACAGGCACTATTGACCATGGGATCCGCAATGTCTCTCTCGCTCCGCAAGAAGGCAGTCCTCTTCAAAGACGGGCCGGACACTGTGGGTCACTTGATGGAAGTCCAGACCGGTAAGAGCGCAAAAGACAAGACTCTGAAGCGCTACTCGCCATGGAGGCGGATTGTGAAGAAGAAGAAGGGCTCCAAGAAGGTGCAGGCCCATGAGAACACCAACCAAAGCAACATTGCCCATCTGAGTAATGAGAACCTGGAGAAGTCTCAGTCCTTCTCCAACCTGTCCACCCTCAGCCTGGAGAAGTCTCAGTCCTGTGACAAGCTGTCCACCCAGGACCAGAGCACTCCAGCCATCTCCAACAGCTCCAACAACGCCGCCTCGTCGGTTGAGAAGTTCCCCTTATGCAACTCAAACACGGCCCCCGACATGCCCCAGATGGTGACCGTCCAGGACCTCGACACGCCCAGGAGGCTGGTGATGGTCCACGCTACAACCGGCGAGCTGCTGCGCTGCCTGGGTGAGTTCCTGTGCCGGCGCTGCCACCGGCTCCAGGACATGTCTTCCATGGACCCGGTGCTGTGGCTGCGGGTGGTGGACCGTTATCTGCTGGACAACTGCTATCAGAACCAGAGCTGCATCAATCCGGCCACTGTGGTCTTCCTCTACATGCTGTGCCGCGAGGCGGTTTCCTCCGAGGTGGCCACCTTGCACGAGCTGCATGCCGTGCTGCTCACCTGCTTCTACACGACCTGCTCCTACATGGGCAACGAGATCGCCTACCCCCTGAAACCCTTCCTGGTGGACACCTGCGTGCAGACCTTCTGGATCCGCTGCATGTCCATCACCAAGCTGATGAGTGTCAAGATGCTCCAGATGAACACAGACCCTAACTTCTTCTCCCAGGTGTTTGCTGACCTGAAGAACGAGAGCCAGAAGGAGGAGAAGAAGAGCCGCTTGCTCAGCGGTGTGTACAGCACTCAGTGAGGGACCTAGGGTAGAGGGGCGAGGGGAGGGCGGGTGCCAACTACAGCCTGACATTTCAAAATGGGAGGAGGATTGGTTGAGGGAGGGGGAAGAGGGTGAGCTTTGATGAGAAAATATGTTTTATAGATTTTAAGTGTTAATATGAGGGTTCATTTGGCTTGAAAGAGAACACAAATCGGTAGCTATGAATGTGTGGAGGACTGAGGCTTTAGCTTACTATCTACAGTAACAGCTGACTGACTGATGTGTGCACTGCCTACCACGGGAGGATTGGAGGCACCTTTGAGTGACTGGGCTAGTGCTCACATCACACTGAGGCTGCAGCCCACCAGTCTACTGTTCTGACTGTGGGAGATGTGCACTTTCTACCACGAGAGGGAAGGAGGCACCCTTGAGTGACTGGACTAGTGCTCAGATCATGGTTGAACAGACAAGCTGCATCCCTGGCGCTTTAGACAGTGAAGTGAACACCAATGTTCCCCCACAGCAAGCACGGGACAGTTCTGGGGGACAGGGGTTGTTTGAGGACCATTGGTTCTGATGAATTTGAACGAACAGTGTGACTGTTTTGGAATAAAATGCTTTATATCATTTATTAAAAACATCCCATGTTGTGTCCTTATTATTTTACAAATATATTTTTTCCATGTCCTTTTGAGATCTTGGTGGAGATAATACTTTACGAGTGGTGGGAAAAGAACCCAATTGTCAAACTTGAGTAAAAGTAGGATACTTATTAGGAAATGACTCAAGTAAAAGTGAAAGTCACCCAGTAAAATACTACTTGAGTAAAAGTCTAAAGGTATCTGGTGTTAAATGTACTTAAGTATCAAAACTGAAAGCAAAGGCTATATATCAAGTTCCTTATATTATGCAGATGTTCTTGATTTTATTCATTTATGGAAAGCCAGGGGCACAGTCTAACAATATTTTACAAACCAGATCAGAGGCATTAGGGATGAGTTCTCTTAATAAGTGTATGAATTTGACCGTTTTGCTGTCCTGCCTGAGCAATTGATGTCGCGATGGTATAAAGGGTCGGGAGACAGGCGCAAGAATGCGTAAAAGGGGTTTTCATTTCCCCAAATTACGGCGTGCCGTGTAAATGCACTGGGACGAAGACCAAACAAACACGATCCAAAACACACGGTAGAAACCCAAAACAAAAGAGTTAGGAGTACCTTGAATAAATGACACAAGCTCACAATGATTAACACACGGGACTAGACCTGTAATCATCTGCGCAATCCACAATGGCACGAAAGCCAAAACACACAGCACAGGTACTCACACGCACCAACGGACATTGTAACAATAGTCGACAGGACGCTGGTAAACCAAGGACACACTTATACAATTATTAATCACTTGGAATAAGGGACAGGTTTGCGTAATGAACGTTCCGGAGGGATCCGCAACGAGCACATATTTTCTTTCGGAACTTAGTCAAGTAAAAGTAAAAAAAAATATATATATATTCAAGTAAAGTACAGATACTCCAAAGTAGTACTTCAAAGTATTTTTACTTAGTTACTTAACACCGCTGTAGTTTTTCTAATGATTAGTAAATGGATTATAAATGTCTATATTAACATCTAATAAATGATCCAATAATTAATTTGAAAGTTTAGTAAATAACTCTATATAGCTTGCTAACATTTTACAAATGTACAAACAACAATTAGTAAATAGTGAACAAACTGTTTACAAATGATCTATTACTGGATGTTGTTATGAAGCGTGAATCAAACATTTGATTTCAATTGCCCATCCCTAACACCAATGGACAGACAGACATGCACACATTCCTTTACCTGGTCAAAGTTGTCCAGAGCAGCGTGAAGGTTGGCATGCATGCCAGTGGGAGGCTCGTTGGTGATCTTGATGGCATTCTCCAGGATGCCCTGAGTCAGGAGAGGAGAACAAACACACTTTTCAATTAGGAAAACACACAGTGACTTTATAAATGCATGTGTGTGTGTGCGCGTGCGTGTGTGTGTGTGTGTGTGTGTGTTTACCTGAGGGATGATGTGCTCCTGTGGTGTAGGGGCAGGCTCAGCACTCATAAACACTCTGTAGTCCTGGTGACTGCCCTCACAGCAGCGTTCCAGAAGCTTCTCCAACGACCCCAGCCAGCGAGCCACCAGGTGGATATTCTGACAGAGATAAATGAATGGATGAACAAATGTGTGCGTGAACAAACTAATACATTGATTAATGAAACAGTGAATGGATGGATTTAATGAAGTATATCTTATGCACAGCACAGTATATAGCAAGATAGCCATACCTGTAGGATGACCCAGTGTCCCTCCTTAGCAGCCATCTCCATGGCAACCTCAGCCACAGCCTCCTGGCCCTGACCCAAAGACACATTGTGGAGCTTCCCCAGGTCTATGGTGAATCCTAACTTCCTGCCTGTTACCATGGGAACAAGAGTTTCTCAGTGTGTGTGTGTGTTTGTGTGTGTGTGTCATGTTCATTTAGATTTACAGTGATATTTACATTACAAAATCAGTTGTCTTAGTGTTACCCAGTGACTCCACGTCTTTGAGAGGGTCCACTCCGGGAGACAGGATGAAGAAGACAGGCGAGGCAGGTCCACTCTCTCTGAAGGACTTAGCAAACTCGGTCTTCCTCCTCTCTGTATACTTCACCCCCAACTTCTCCTCCACAAAGTTCCTGCACACAGAACGAGAGAGAGAGAAAGAGAGAGGGAGATAAAGAGAGAGATAGAGAGGGAGAGAGATAGAGAGAGAGGAAGATAGAGGGAGAGAGAGAGGGAGAGAGATAGAGAGAGAGTGAGATAGAGAGAGAGAGAGAGGGAGTGAGAGGGGGGATATGGGGAGGGAGATAGAGATAGAGAGAGAGGGAGTGAGGGGGGGGTATGGGGAGGGAGAATGATCGTCATTATAATTTGCCAGAGACATATGAAAGATGGGGATGGAGGGAGAGAAGAGGAGAGGTAGAGAAGAGGAGAGGGAGCGGAGAGGGAGATGGAGAGAAAGCGACAGTAAGGAGCAAAAAGGACAGGAGGCCAGCTAAGGTACATTATATGTCCCTCAACTATCCAGTGTGTGTTGGGAGGGGGTGTATTGTTGGCGTGTGGTCACCTGACAGCGTAAGTCATCCTATCAGGTCTCAGGGCTCTCATCATAATGAGTTTCTGTAGAGAACTTTTTGCTTTCCACTCCTGAGGAAACTTCTCTTTCTCCGGACACTCGGACTCTACCACCTTTTTCCAGCGTTTAGGGGAGCCCTCGATGTCCCGGTCCAGGCCACGAAACTCATCAGTGAAACTCATTGTCTAGAGGAGAAGAGGGGAAATACATGTTTGTAAGTGTGTGTGTGTGTGTGTCTGTGTTTGATACTGTGTGTGTGTGTACCTTGATGGCGCTCCAGGCCTGGTTGGAGAGGAAGTCTACAGGACAGATGTAGATGTGGTCGATGTTGAAGCGGAGCAGGAAGTCTAGTTCTCGTACGTCTATCTCCTTACTCATCAGTAACAACTGGGGAACAGGGAACACACTATTAGAACTAAGAAAACACACACACAACCCCCCCCCCCCCCCCCCCCCCCACAGACACACAGACACACCTGGAAGGCGAGCTGAGCGGTGAAGGTGAGTTTGTCTCTCTCAAACAGGCCTCTGCTGATGTAGTTGAAGGTGGAGTAGGTGATGCCGTCTATTAGAGTGTTGACTCTGCCCCTCACGTCCTCACACACCTCTGCCTGCTCCACCGCCTTGTGGAACACCACGTTGAACGCCTACAGGGAGGGAGAAAGTGAAAGACAAAAGCCTGGATAAGCTAGAACGCTGTAATCCAGTTGTTAACTGGTCTGTACTGGTCCATTTGGACAGGTACCTGTAGAAATAAAGGTTCAATTAAATAAAAAAGTGCTGCTGGTGACCTTGAGGCTGAACTGGTACATGGGGTTGATCTTGTTGAGGTCGTTCATGATGAAGTAGAGCAGAGAGGATCTGACTGCTACGGGGCGGTAGTGTTCTCGGGCCTCGTTGATCTTCACCTCGTTCACCTTCGCCTCCAGAACCTACGTCCCAACACAGCATACTGGCAATCAGGACCAAGAGATATAGCACAGTTTGGCTATTTAGTCGGTCTAAGTTCTCTTTCTTTATCCTTAACCTCTGTCTCTGTCTCACCTTCATCTCGATCTCTGCGGCCGTGTGCTTGGTGGTCTCTAGTTTCTCCACCAGGACGTTGTCTCCTAGGAAGTTGCTCTCAGCAGCAGAGAGACGGCCCAGCAGCTCGTCCTCCAACAGCTTCAGCTCTATCTTGAACAGGTTCTGCTGCTTGGTCAGGTCACTCTGCGACCGCGACACAACCGTTATACAACCACAACACAACCGTTCTACAACCGTTATACAACCACAACACAACCGCAACATAACAAACAAACTTTACTCAAATAAATCATTTCGCAACATGTGGGTGGCCCCGGGAATCAAACCCACGACCCTGGTGTTATAAGCACCCTACCTTACTACCGACTGAGCCATACAGGACCACGACTATGCAGAAACCGACCACAACCAGACTTCAAGTGTCATTTTGTGACCATATGAGGTCAAGATGGAAGAAGCTGAGAGAGCCAGAAAGTACAGAGGACATAGCCATCTATCCCACCTTGAGGTGCTCGAGGTCGGGCCTCTCCAGATTGACCACCTGGGCCAGCAGCTGGTCCTCCAGGCCGTCTCTTGTAACAGTGAAGTTGATGAGGGTGGTCTGGGCCTGGATCTCAGGCTTATAGTGGGGGTTAGCCAGCTTAGTGTGGAGGATCAGTCTGAACGCTGGGTGGAAGAAACACTCTTTATCCCCCACCTTTATACAACTGGGAGAGAGAGAGGGTGAGAGGGAGAGAGGAGGAGTGTGCATTACCTGCCCTTTTTGATGATAATGTGGTGTGTGTGTGTGTGTATATGTTACCTGCCCTTCTTGATAGTGTGTCGTCCCAGTAGAGGGTCTATGACAGGGTCGATGGACTCCTCCAGATTCTCGATGAGGACAGTGTCTCCTGTCACAACAGCCTGCTCTATCACATCCACATACCTGGGGAAATGGGCATTAGGTAGAACACATCGAACATACCTGAAGAGAGAGCAAGCTTAACAGATACATCTATTTGGGAGATCCATTCAGGAGGGGAGAATAGGATGGAGGGACGACACAGAGGAGAGGAGAGCAATCTCACCCTTTCTCTCCCAGGCTGACCACCTTGAGGCTGTTGCCATAACGAATCTTGATCCACTTGATGCCCTGCAGTTGGGGGTCAATAAGCAGTGGCCAGCGTTCACCTGGGAGCACACAAAGGAGGAACATGTTGCAATTGCAATACGTTTACAGATGTAGGATCTTAATCTGAGCCAGTTTGCTACAGCATAATCCTGCGGCAACAGGAAATGTGAGTTACTATAATTAATGGACATTTCTGTAAGGGAGAATCAAGACTGAAATGTCTAAGTACAAATTATAAACTTCAGAAGCCCTGTTAAACCTCAAATGGCAGGAATGTTCTCCTGCAACAGTGTGATCAAATTAAGATCTTACATCTGTAGCATGGACATAAAGGTGTAGAAAGTATAAAACATTCTCTACGCTCACAGTTGGTGAGGATGGTGGCGTTCTGAGTGGACATCTTGTCTCCCGGCAACCCCTCGTTGTTCCACTGAGCCACGGTAGCATCATCAGTCAGCATACACACTGGATCTAACCCCTCTGTCATGGGGATGGGGATCTGAGAGAGGGAGGAGACGAGAGGAGGAGAGGTGTGTTAGCATACACACTGGATCTAACCCCTCCGTCATGGGGATGGGGATCTGAGAGAGGGAGGAGACGAGAGGAGGAGAGGTGTGTCAGCATACACACTGGATCTAACCCCTCTGTCATGGGGATGGGGATCTGAGAGAGGGAGGAGATGAGAGGAGGAGAGGTGTGTTAGCATACACACTGGATCTAACCCCTCTGTCATGGGGATGGGGATCTGAGAGAGGGAGGGGAATAGGAGAGGGGGAGCATAAGAGAGAGAGAGAGTAAGAGATGAGAGGAGAGAAGGACCTTCTGGCCACGTAGGAAGGGCATCCAGAGGTTCTCCAGTAGTTCTCTGCGGTACTTCTTAGAGAAGGATCCGGCGTAGGAGATGAAGGCTGCAGTCAGCAGAATGTCTCCACACAGAGTCTCCTCCTGCTCATGGTACCCGGCTACAGAGTGGGCCCAACGCACATTCTCCGACTGAAACACACACACACACACATTATCCACCAATGGAAAACACGTACTGTTAATGTTTGGAAACTTTCGGAGGTAGCATGACAACAAACTAACTGAGCTGTTATTGGTCCGCCAGCTCCTCACCTCGAGTCCTTTGACGAGGCGATTGGCCAGTTCGATGGTCTTGTTGGTGTGGTTGACCTCGTCCTGACAGCGAAGCTTCTCAGAGGTAGCCTTCTCAAAGGCAGCAGTCAGGGTGTCCAGACTACAGTCCAACTCCTACACACGCGCACACACACAGTTAAGGGAAAATGTGTGTGAGAGAGAGAGAGAGAGAGAGAGAGAGAGAGAGAGAGAGAGAGAGAGAGAGAGAGAGAGAGAGACCCACAGCTAGTTTCTTCCTAATGGCTTCTAGTTTGTCTGCAGCCTCAGCCAGGTCAGCATTAGCCTGAGACAGACACAGCTTCTTCACCTCCACCTCACAGAACACCTGGGGAGGAAACAGGCACGCTCACAAATGCACATTCCATAACATCAGTTTAAGTTGCAAACATCCACAAGGGTAATACAGTATCTTAAAAGACGTGTGGTAGCCAACCCCAGGCTATTAGGTGAGAGAGATACTTACATACATCTATGTATAGCAGTAGGAGAGAAAAGGAAAAGAACAATGTGAGACAAAAATACAAGATAAAGAACAGTATTCATCCATAGCTTTGATCAGGTGCAGCATATCAAATGGACCAGAGGTAAGACTGCATTGGTCATTATACATGCAGTTACAGTTTAAGTCGAAAGTTTACATACACTTAGGTTGGAGTCATTAAAACTCGTTTTTCAACCACTCCACAAATATCTTGTTAACAAACTATAGTTTTGGCAAGTCGGTTAGGACATCTACTTTGTGCGTGACACAAGTCATTTTTACAACAATTGTTTACAGACAGATTATTTCACTTATAATTCACAGTATCACAATTCCAGTGGGTCAGAAGTTTACATACACAAAGTTGACTGTGCCTTTAAACAGCTTGGAAAATTCCAGAAAATGATGTCCTGGCTTTAGAAGCTTCTGATAGGCTAATTGACATAATTTGGGTCAATTGGAGGTGTACCTGTGGATGTATTTCAAGGCCTACCTTTAAACTCAGTGCCTCTTTGCTTAACATCATGGGAAAATCAAAAGAAATCAGCCAAGACACCAGTTCTGTCAGGAGTAACTTATTGTTGGATGCTTGTGGAAGGCTACCCAAAACATTTGACCCAAGTTAAACAATTTAAAGGCAATGCTACCAAATATTAATTGAGTGTATGTAAACTTCTGACCCAGTGGGAATGTGATGAAAGGAATAAAAGCTGAAATAAATAATTCTCTCTACTATTATTCTGACATTACACATTCTTAAAATAAAGTGGTGATCCTAACTGACCTAAGATAGGGAATTTTTACTAGGATTAAATGTCAGGAATTGTGAAAAACTGATTTTAAATGTATTTGGCTAAGCTGTATGTAAACTTCCGACTTCAACTGTACGTGTTCAGTTTGTGTGTGTGCATCTATATACAGTATGGTGTATTAGTGTGTGTGTGGTGTATACAGTATGGTGTATTAGAGTGTGTGGTGTATACAGTATCTTGTATTAGTGTGTGTGTGTGTGTGTGTGTGTGTGCGTGTGGTGTATACAGTTTTGTGTATTAGCGTGTGTGTGTGCGCGCGAGTGTGGAGTCTGCAGTATGACATATTTGTGTGTGTGTGTGTGTGGTGTATACAGTATGGTGTATTGTTGTGTGTGTGTTGTGTATACAGTATGGTGTTTTAGTGTGTGTGTGGTGTATACAGTATGATGTATTTGTGTGTGTGTGTGTGTGTGGTGTATACAGTATGGTGTATTAGTGTGTGTGTGATGTATACAGTACAGTGTTTTAGTGTGTGTGTGGTGTATACAGTGTGGTATTTCAGTGTGTGTGTGTGTGGTGTATCCAGTATGGTATATTGGTGTGTGTGTGTGTGTGTGTGTGTGTGTGGTGTATACAGTATGGTGTATTGTTGTGTGTGTCTGGTGTATACAGTATGGTGTATTGTTGTGTGTGTGTTGTGTATACAGTATGGTGTTTTTGTGTGTGTGTGTGGTGTATGTAGCATTGTGTTTTAGTGTGTGTGTGGTGTATGTAGTACAGTGTTTTAGTGTGTGTGGGTGGTGTTTACAGTGTGGTGTATTTGTGTGTGTGTGTGTGTGTGTGTGTGTGTGTGTGTGTGTGTGTGTGTGTGTGTGTGTGTGTGTGTGTGTGTGTGTGGTGTATACAGTGTGGTGTGTGTGGTGTATGCAGTATGGTTTATTCGTGTGTGTGGTGTATACAGTATGGTATATTAGTGTGTGTGGTCTATCCAGTATGGTATATTAGTGTGTGTGGGGTGTATACAGTATTGTGTATTAGTGTGTGTGGGGTGTATACATCATTGTGTATTAGTGTGTGTGTGGATAATACAGTATTGTGTATTAGTGTGTGTGGGGTGTATACAGTAGTGTGTATTAGTGTGTGTGGGGAGTATAGAGCATTGTGTATTAGTGTATGTGGGGTTTATACAGTATTGTGTATTAGTGTGTGTGGGGTTTATACAGTATTGTGTATTAGTGTGTGTGGGGTGTATAAAGTATTGTGTATTAGTGTATGTGGGATTTATACAGTATGGTGTATTAGTGTGTGTGGGGTGTATACAGCATTGTGTATTCGTGTGTGTGGAGTGTATACAGCATTGTGTATTCGTGTGTGTGGAGTGTATACAGCATTGTGTATTCGTGTGTGTGGAGTGTATACAGCATTGTGTATTCGTGTGTGTGGAGTGTATACAGCATTGTGTATTCGTGTGTGTGGAGTGTATACAGCATTGTGTATTCGTGTGTGGAGTGTATACAGCATTGTGTATTCGTGTGTGTGGAGTGTATACAGCATTGTGTATTCGTGTGTGGAGTGTATACAGCATTGTGTATTCGTGTGTGGAGTGTATACAGCATTGTGTATTCGTGTGTGTGGAGTGTATACAGCATTGTGTATTCGTGTGTGTGGAGTGTATACAGCATTGTGTATTCGTGTGTGTGGAGTGTATACAGCATTGTGTATTCGTGTGTGGAGTGTATACAGCATTGTGTATTCGTGTGTGTGGAGTGTATACAGCATTCTGTATTCGTGTGTGGAGTGTATACAGCATTGTGTATTCGTGTGTGGAGTGTATACAGCATTGTGTATTCGTGTGTGGAGTGTATACAGCATTGTGTATTCGTGTGTGGAGTGTATACAGCATTGTGTATTCGTGTGTGGAGTGTATACAGCATTGTGTATTCGTGTGTGTGGAGTGTATACAGCATTGTGTATTCGTGTGTGGAGTGTATACAGCATTGTGTATTCGTGTGTGTGGAGTGTATACAGCATTGTGTATTCGTGTGTGTGGAGTGTATACAGCATTGTGTATTGGTGTGTGTGGAGTGTATACAGCATTGTGTATTGGTGTGTGTGGAGTGTATACAGCATTGTGTATTGGTGTGTGTGGAGTGTATACAGCATTCTGTATTGGTGTGTGTGGAGTGTATACAGCATTGTGTATTGGTGTGTGTGGAGTGTATACAGCATTGTGTATTGGTGTGTGTGGAGTGTATACAGCATTGTGTATTGGTGTGTGTGGAGTGTATACAGCATTGTGTATTGGTGTGTGTGGAGTGTATACAGCATTGTGTATTGTGTGTGTGGAGTGTATACAGCATTGTGTATTGGTGTGTGTGGAGTGTATACAGCATTGTGTATTGTGTGTGTGGAGTGTATACAGCATTGTGTATTGGTGTGTGTGGGGTGTATACAGCATTGTGTATTGGTGTGTGTGGAGTGTATACAGCATTGTGTATTGGTGTGTGTGGAGTGTATACAGCATTGTGTATTGGTGTGTGTGGAGTGTATACAGCATTGTGTATTGGTGTGTGTGGAGTGTATACAGCATTGTGTATTGGTGTGTGTGGAGTGTATACAGCATTGTGTATTGGTGTGTGTGGAGTGTATACAGCATTGTGTATTGGTGTGTGTGGAGTGTATACAGCATTGTGTATTGGTGTGTGTGGAGTGTATACAGCATTGTGTATTGGTGTGTGTGGAGTGTATACAGCATTGTGTATTGGTGTGTGTGGAGTGTATACAGCATTGTGTATTGGTGTGTGTGGAGTGTATACAGCATTGTGTATTGGTGTGTGTGGAGTGTATACAGCATTGTGTATTGGTGTGTGTGGAGTGTATACAGCATTGTGTATTCGTGTGTGGAGTGTATACAGCATTGTGTATTGGTGTGTGTGGAGTGTATACAGCATTGTGTATTGGTGTGTGTGGAGTGTATACAGCATTGTGTATTCGTGTGTGGAGTGTATACAGCATTGTGTATTGGTGTGTGTGGAGTGTATACAGCATTGTGTATTGGTGTGTGTGGAGTGTATACAGCATTGTGTATTGGTGTGTGTGGAGTGTATACAGCATTGTGTATTGGTGTGTGTGGAGTGTATACAGCATTGTGTATTCGTGTGTGGAGTGTATACAGCATTGTGTATTGGTGTGTGTGGAGTGTATACAGCATTGTGTATTGGTGTGTGTGGAGTGTATACAGCATTGTGTATTCGTGTGTGGAGTGTATACAGCATTGTGTATTGGTGTGTGTGGAGTGTATACAGCATTTTGTATTGGTGTGTGTGGAGTGTATACAGCATTGTGTATTGGTGTGTGTGGAGTGTATACAGCATTGTGTATTGGTGTGTGTGGAGTGTATACAGCATTGTGTATTGGTGTGTGTGGAGTGTATACAGCATTGTGTATTGGTGTGTGTGGAGTGTATACAGCATTGTGTATTGGTGTGTGTGGAGTGTATACAGCATTGTGTATTGGTGTGTGTGGAGTGTATACAGCATTGTGTATTGGTGTGTGTGGAGTGTATACAGCATTGTGTATTGGTGTGTGTGGAGTGTATACAGCATTGTGTATTGGTGTGTGTGGAGTGTATACAGCATTGTGTATTGGTGTGTGTGGAGTGTATACAGCATTGTGTATTGGTGTGTGTGGAGTGTATACAGCATTGTGTATTGGTGTGTGTGGAGTGTATACAGCATTGTGTATTGGTGTGTGTGGAGTGTATACAGCATTGTGTGGAGTGTATACAGCATTGTGTATTGGTGTGTGTGGAGTGTATACAGCATTGTGTATTGGTGTGTGTGGAGTGTATACAGCATTGTGTATTGGTGTGTGTGGAGTGTATACAGCATTGTGTATTGGTGTGTGTGGAGTGTATACAGCATTGTGTATTGGTGTGTGTGGAGTGTATACAGCATTGTGTATTGGTGTGTGTGGAGTGTATACAGCATTGTGTATTGGTGTGTGTGGAGTGTATACAGCATTGTGTATTGGTGTGTGTGGAGTGTATACAGCATTGTGTATTGGTGTGTGTGGAGTGTATACAGCATTGTGTATTGGTGTGTGTGGAGTGTATACAGCATTGTGTATTGGTGTGTGTGGAGTGTATACAGCATTGTGTATTGGTGTGTGTGGAGTGTACCTCGTGGAAGCGTATGATGTTGAGGACCCAGGCACAGAGACCAGCGGCGGCGGATGATTTGAGTCTGACAAACTCAGGGTTAAACTCTGGGTCACTGAGGTACTCATCTCTCACGCACCTCACTGTCGATTCCGGGATGTGTTCCTTGTCGAAGTTCACCAACGCCTGTAGGAAGTCATCCACCTGGGTATAGACACACACATGGGCGTGCACACTCTGAAACACTCTGAAACACTGCCGTTAACACAAAGTGACACAGACACACGGACACACGGACGGCCAGACAGACAAACCGTCACCTCTGGGATATGCTCCTTACACACACGGTCACACAGACAAGACAAGACACACCAAGACTGACCTTGCTCATGACGACTTTCGCTGCCTTCCAGCTGCGGTCTTTGGGTAATTTACCATGAGGAGCCAGTAGCACCATGACAGCAGCAGACACGTTAGTCACTATGGCTGGGGGGTTAGGGAATGTCTTCAACTCTGTCAGGTTCAGCTAGGGGGAGGACACACAATTTTACATTTACATTTACATTTAAGTCATTTAGCAGACGCTCTTATCCAGAGCGACTTACAAGTACATACATTCATACTTTTTTTTTGTACTGGCCCCCCGTGGGAATCGAACCCACAACCCTGGCGTTGCAAGCGCCATGCTCTACCAACTGAGCCACACGGGGCCCGTGTGATTTTAGGAATCACATGACGTAAAACACGTCATGTATTAAAGGTCCAATATATCTCAATATCAAATCATTTCTGGGTAGGAAATAAGTCAAATTCAAAAGGCACTCGCACATCTGAGCTATCTTTGTTGCAGGTGCCTGGTAACAGTTGAATAAGGTGAGAGAAAAAGAAGAAACCTGCAAACTGCTCTTGCTAGTATGACTGCTCTTTATTAAGCTTTACGTATCGGCCTCAAGGCCTTCGTCTTGAGGGTTATCGTTTTTTAAATGGGTAGCAATTAAGTACCTTATTGTTATTGTTTTAGATTAAAATGGTCAAAGAAAATTAGCTTATTAGCAAAGAGCAATTTCTCAAGCAAGAACTTTGCTAGGACTGTCTGGGAGTGGTCTAACTGGGGAGGGGAAAACTGAAAATGAGCCGTTATTGGAAGAGAGGTTTGGAATTCTCTTTCTTATTGGTCTAATAACTAAGTTACCACCTGATGTCACCAGGCAGGCCGATACTCCATTCCACCACAACAGGCTGAAATTTCAGGCAGTCTTTTCAAACAGCTCTTACACTAAAAAGGCATAATCATCTTCACAATTTCACCCTATTATTCCAAACTCATATTGTGTAAATATATATAAAACACAGGAAAATCACATTGATGACTGCATTTGGCTGCGTTAGCTGCCTGTAGAGCTGTGTGTTACCCTGTTGAGTGTCTTGAGAGCTGCGTTAGCTGCCTGTAGAGCTGTGTGTTACCCTGTTGAGTGTGTTGAGGGCTGCGTTAGCTGCCTGTAGAGCTGTGTGTTACCCTGTTGAGTGTGTTGAGGGCTGCGTTAGCTGCCTGTAGAGCTGTGTGTTACCCTGTTGAGTGTGTTGAGGGCTGCGTTAGCTGCCTGTAGAGCTGTGTGTTACCCTGTTGAGTGTGTTGAGGGCTGCGTTAGCTGCCTGTAGAGCTGTGTGTTACCCTGTTGAGTGTGTTGAGGGCTGCGTTAGCTGCCTGTAGATCTGTGTGTTACCCTGTTGAGTGTGTTGAGAGCTGCGTTAGCTGCCTGTAGAGCTGTGTGTTACCCTGTTGAGTGTGTTGAGGGCTGCGTTAGCTGCCTGTAGAGCTGTGTGTTACCCTGTTGAGTGTGTTGAGTGCTGCGTTAGCTGCCTGTAGAGCTGTGTGTTACCCTGTTGAGTGTGTTGAGGGCTGCGTTAGCTGCCTGTAAGGCAGGTTCAGCCTTCGCCAGATCCTCTTCACTCTGCTGTTGCTGCGTGGTCACCTCAGCCTGGATGGTTCCTACCTAAGGACAACAACACACAGCACCACACACTAAACACTTATACATTACACATTTAAACTTAGAAATGACACGACAAAATGGCAATTACCTAATAATTCCTTGAAACTGATCAAGGCTCACGTGCACACATGCTCACTCGTACCCTCTGTTCCTCTGCGTCTGCCACAGCCCTCTCCTGGTTGAGTTTGTCTGTCTGCTGGCCGATCTTAGAGATGAGAGCCTCTGTGTCTGTGTTCCTCTGCCACAACTCTACTTCCTGGACTGCCAACTTAGCCTTTAGATCCTCCACCTGAGAAGGGGGAAGTGGATAGGGATGGAAGGTAGGTACAGAGATGGATCAGAGAGAGAGAGAGAGAGAGAGAGGGAAGAGGCAGAAAGGGAGAGACTAAGTGTGTGTGGGGGTGGGGGGGGGCTATGAGTCTGACTGACCTGTGAGGCTGTGGTCTGTAGTTTCTGCAGGCCGTTCTCCAGTCTCTCCATCTTCTGAGTGAGCTCTCTGCGTTTTGTCCCCAGTAGGTTACCGTACAGCTTCATGAACTCCAGGAAGCTCTTGGGAGTGGTGTAGTTGAAGTGCTTCTCGTTCTGCTGGTACTTCACACTCACCTAGAACACATCGAGACAATGAAGTACTTTCAATATTATATTCAAATGATCTGTCACTTGATTTATATAGCTACGATGATCCACTCAACTGTCACTGAAATGAAGTCCTTTCTGTTGTAAAGTGAAATTGTTTGTCAGTCTCTCACCTCGTTAACACTGGTATGGGCGTAGGAGATAAACTCACTGATGGACGCACGGACATCCGGCTAGAGAGGTCAGAGAGAAAACATGGATATGCAAACAAATGACTGTTCTCCATAATTATCCTCCACTGTCTATGTGATTGTGATGTGTCTTCAGACTGGTGTTAACCTCCAGATCAGGTATCTTCTCTATGAACGTGGTGCTGACAGACTGAAGGGCCAGCTGAGGCCAGGAGTGGAACCAGTCTATGGCCGTGCAGTTGACCAGGGCCGGGAACTTACGAGCACGGGTACGCAGGGTGAACCCTACCGGGGAAAAACATAGGACCACCTGTAGCGAGGTGGGGGGGGGGAAGAAGAACAGAGGAGAGAGACAAACCAACTATTTGTCACGGTTGACATTTCCCTCTTCAGGAAATAAATTGCGCATACTTTATTGTAAACATACCACATAGTTTCCACCTTCCACCTATTACATTTCCTGTTATAGAGCTGACTTTAATTGATTGATCTCATTGAGCCCAGTAGACAGACCTTGAGCTGCCTCCGTATCCTCTCGATGAAGAAGGCCCAGCAGTTGTCTCTGTTGTCAATCAGGCCCAGTCCTCTTAGCTCCATACGGATGGACGTCACGATCATATCCACTTCCTCCTCACTGAACAGGTCTGGGATGTCCCCTAGGAGACAGGGCACACACTAGCATACGAACACACTAGCTAGAGGATGAGGCGTCCCAATCATGTCCACTTCCTCCTTACAGATCAGGTTTTGGATGTCCGCTAGGAGACAGGGCACATGATGCCAGCATGTCGTTGATGGTTGAGGTGTAGGTGCGTACCTGATGCCAGCATGTCGTTGATGGTTGAGGTGAGGTGTAGGTGCGTACCTGATGCCAGCATGTCGTTGATGGTTGAGGTGTGGTGTAGGTGCGTACCTGATGCCAGCATGTCGTTGATGGTTGAGGTGTGGGTGCGTACCTGATGCCAGCATGTCATTGATGGTTGAGGTGTAGGTGCGTACCTGATGCCAGCATGTCGTTGATGGTTGAGGTGTGGGTGCGTACCTGATGCCAGCATGTCGTTGATGGTTGAGGTGTTGGTGCGTACCTGATGCCAGCATGTCGTTGATGGTTGAGGTGTAGGTGCGTACCTGATGCCAGCATGTCGTTGATGGTTGAGGTGTAGGTGCGTACCTGATGCCAGCATGTCATTGATGGTTGAGGTGTAGGTGCGTACCTGATGCCAGCATGTCGTTGATGGTTGAGGTGTGGTGTTGGTGCGTACCTGATGCCAGCATGTCATTGATGGTTGAGGTGTAGGTGCGTACCTGATGCCAGCATGTCGTTGATGGTTGAGGTGAGGTGTAGGTGCGTACCTGATGCCAGCATGTCGTTGATGGTTGAGGTGTAGGTGCGTACCTGATGCCAGCATGTCATTGATGGTTGAGGTGTAGGTGCGTACCTGATGCCAGCATGTCGTTGATGGTTGAGGTGTAGGTGCGTACCTGATGCCAGCATGTCGTTGATGGTTGAGGTGTAGGTGCGTACCTGATGCCAGCATGTCGTTGATGGTTGAGGTGTAGGTGCGTACCTGATGCCAGCATGTCGTTGATGGTTGAGGTGTAGGTGCGTACCTGATGCCAGCATGTCATTGATGGTTGAGGTGTGGTGTTGGTGCGTACCTGATGCCAGCATGTCGTTGATGGTTGAGGTGTGGGTGTAGGTGCGTACCTGATGCCAGCATGTCGTTGATGGTTGAGGTGTGGTGTTGGTGCGTACCTGATGCCAGCATGTCATTGATGGTTGAGGTGAGGTGTTGGTGCGTACCTGATGCCAGCATGTCGTTGATGGTTGAGGTGTGGTGTGGGTGCGTACCTGATGCCAGCATGTCATTGATGGTTGAGGTGTGGTGTTGGTGCGTACCTGATGCCAGCATGTCATTGATGGTTGAGGTGAAGTGTGGGTGCGTACCTGATGCCAGCATGTCATTGATGGTTGAGGTGTGGTGTTGGTGCGTACCTGATGCCAGCATGTCATTGATGGTTGAGGTGAGGTGTAGGTGCGTACCTGATGCCAGCATGAAGTTGATGGTTGAGGTGTAGGTGCGTACCTGATGCCAGCATGTCGTTGATGGTTGAGGTGTTGGTGCGTACCTGATGCCAGCATGTCGTTGATGGTTGAGGTGTGGTGTAGGTGCGTACCTGATGCCAGCATGTCATTGATGGTTGAGGTGTAGGTGCGTACCTGATGCCAGCATGTCGTTGATGGTTGAGGTGAGGTGTTGGTGCGTACCTGATGCCAGCATGTCATTGATGGTTGAGGTGAGGTGTAGGTGCGTACCTGATGCCAGCATGTCATTGATGGTTGAGGTGTAGGTGCGTACCTGATGCCAGCATGTCGTTGATGGTTGAGGTGTAGGTGAGTACCTGATGCCAGCATGTCGATGATGGTTGAGGTGTTGGTGCGTACCTGATGCCAGCATGTCGTTGATGGTTGAGGTGTAGGTGCGTACCTGATGCCAGCATGTCGTTGATGGTTGAGGTGTGGTGTAGGTGCGTACCTGATGCCAGCATGTCGTTGATGGTTGAGGTGTAGGTGCGTACCTGATGCCAGCATGTCGTTGATGGTTGAGGTGTGGTGTAGGTGCGTACCTGATGCCAGCATGTCGTTGATGGTTGAGGTGTAGGTGCGTACCTGATGCCAGCATGTCGTTGATGGTTGAGGTGTAGGTGCGTACCTGATGCCAGCATGTCATTGATGGTTGAGGTGTAGGTGCGTACCTGATGCCAGCATGTCGTTGATGGTTGAGGTGTGGTGTAGGTGCGTACCTGATGCCAGCATGTCATTGATGGTTGAGGTGTAGGTGCGTACCTGATGCCAGCATGCCGTTGATGGTTGAGGTGAGGTGTAGGTGCGTACCTGATGCCAGCATGTCGTTGATGGTTGAGGTGTAGGTGCGTACCTGATGCCAGCATGTCATTGATGGTTGAGGTGTAGGTGCGTACCTGATGCCAGCATGTCGTTGATGGTTGTGGTGTAGGTGCGTACCTGATGCCAGCATGTCATTGATGGTTGAGGTGTAGGTGCGTACCTGATGCCAGCATGTCGTTGATGGTTGAGGTGTAGGTGCGTACCTGATGCCAGCATGTCGTTGATGGTTGAGGTGTAGGTGCGTACCTGATGCCAGCATGTCGTTGATGGTTGAGGTGTAGGTGCGTACCTGATGCCAGCATGTCGTTGATGGTTGAGGTGTAGGTGCGTACCTGATGCCAGCATGTCGTTGATGGTTGAGGTGTGGTGTAGGTGCGTACCTGATGCCAGCATGTCGTTGATGGTTGAGGTGTAGGTGCGTACCTGATGCCAGCATGTCGTTGATGGTTGAGGTGTAGGTGCGTACCTGATGCCAGCATGTCGTTGATGGTTGAGGTGAGGTGTAGGTGCGTACCTGATGCCAGCATGTCGTTGATGGTTGAGGTGTAGGTGCGTACCTGATGCCAGCATGTCGTTGATGGTTGAGGTGAGGTGTAGGTGCGTACCTGATGCCAGCATGTCGTTGATGGTTGAGGTGTAGGTGCGTACCTGATGCCAGCATGTCGTTGATGGTTGAGGTGTAGGTGCGTACCTGATGCCAGCATGTCGTTGATGGTTGAGGTGTTGGTGCGTACCTGATGCCAGCATGTCGTTGATGGTTGAGGTGTGGTGTTGGTGCGTACCTGATGCCAGCATGTCATTGATGGTTGAGGTGTGGGTGCGTACCTGATGCCAGCATGTCGTTGATGGTTGAGGTGTGGGTGCGTACCTGATGCCAGCATGTCGTTGATGGTTGAGGTGTAGGTGCGTACCTGATGCCAGCATGTCGTTGATGGTTGAGTTGAGGTGTAGGTGCGTACCTGATGCCAGCATGTCGTTGATGGTTGAGGTGAGGTGTGGGTGCGTACCTGATGCCAGCATGTCGTTGATGGTTGAGGTGTAGGTGCGTACCTGATGCCAGCATGTCGTTGATGGTTGAGGTGTAGGTGCGTACCTGATGCCAGCATGTCGTTGATGGTTGAGGTGTAGGTGCGTACCTGATGCCAGCATGTCGTTGATGGTTGAGGTGTGGTGTAGGTGCGTACCTGATGCCAGCATGTCATTGATGGTTGAGGTGTAGGTGCGTACCTGATGCCAGCATGTCGTTGATGGTTGAGGTGTGGTGTAGGTGCGTACCTGATGCCAGCATGTCGTTGATGGTTGAGGTGTAGGTGCGTACCTGATGCCAGCATGTCGTTGATGGTTGAGGTGTAGGTGCGTACCTGATGCCAGCATGTCGTTGATGGTTGAGGTGTGGTGTAGGTGCGTACCTGATGCCAGCATGTCGTTGATGGTTGAGGTGTGGTGTTGGTGCGTACCTGATGCCAGCATGTCATTGATGGTTGAGGTGTGGTGTAGGTGCGTACCTGATGCCAGCATGTCATTGATGGTTGAGGTGTGGTGTTGGTGTTGGTGCGTACCTGATGCCAGCATGTCGTTGATGGTTGAGGTGTGGTGTTGGTGCGTACCTGATGCCAGCATGTCATTGAATGGTTGAGGTGAGGTGTAGGTGCGTACCTGATGCCAGCATGTCATTGAATGGTTGAGGTGAGGTGTAGGTGCGTACCTGATGCCAGCATGTCGTTGATGGTTGAGGTGTAGGTGCGTACCTGATGCCAGCATGTCGTTGATGGTTGAGGTGTAGGTGCGTACCTGATGCCAGCATGTCGTTGATGGTTGAGGTGTAGGTGCGTACCTGATGCCAGCATGTCGTTGATGGTTGAGGTGTAGGTGCGTACCTGATGCCAGCATGTCGTTGATGGTTGAGGTGAGGTGTAGGTGCGTACCTGATGCCAGCATGTCGTTGATGGTTGAGGTGTGGTGTTGGTGCGTACCTGATGCCAGCATGTCATTGATGGTTGAGGTGTAGGTGCGTACCTGATGCCAGCATGTCGTTGATGGTTGAGGTGTAGGTGCGTACCTGATGCCAGCATGTCGTTGATGGTTGAGGTGAGGTGTGGGTGCGTACCTGATGCCAGCATGTCGTTGATGGTTGAGGTGTAGGTGCGTACCTGATGCCAGCATGTCGTTGATGGTTGAGGTGTAGGTGCGTACCTGATGCCAGCATGTCGTTGATGGTTGAGGTGTAGGTGCGTACCTGATGCCAGCATGTCGTTGATGGTTGAGGTGTAGGTGCGTACCTGATGCCAGCATGTCGTTGATGGTTGAGGTGTAGGTGCGTACCTGATGCCAGCATGTCGTTGATGGTTGAGGTGTAGGTGCGTACCTGATGCCAGCATGTCGTTGATGGTTGAGGTGTAGGTGCGTACCTGATGCCAGCATGTCGTTGATGGTTGAGGTGTAGGTGCGTACCTGATGCCAGCATGTCGTTGATGGTTGAGGTGTGGTGTAGGTGCGTACCTGATGCCAGCATGTCGTTGATGGTTGAGGTGTAGGTGCGTACCTGATGCCAGCATGTCGTTGATGATTGAGGTGAGGTGTAGGTGCGTACCTGATGCCAGCATGTCGTTGATGGTTGAGGTGAGGTGTGGGTGCGTACCTGATGCCAGCATGTCGTTGATGGTTGAGGTGTAGGTGCGTACCTGATGCCAGCATGTCGTTGATGGTTGAGGTGTAGGTGCGTACCTGATGCCAGCATGTCGTTGATGGTTGAGGTGTAGGTGCGTACCTGATGCCAGCATGTCGTTGATGGTTGAGGTGTGGTGTAGGTGCGTACCTGATGCCAGCATGTCATTGATGGTTGAGGTGTAGGTGCGTACCTGATGCCAGCATGTCGTTGATGGTTGAGGTGTAGGTGCGTACCTGATGCCAGCATGTCGTTGATGGTTGAGGTGTAGGTGCGTACCTGATGCCAGCATGTCGTTGATGGTTGAGGTGTTGGTGCGTACCTGATGCCAGCATGTCGTTGATGGTTGAGGTGTAGGTGCGTACCTGATGCCAGCATGTCGTTGATGGTTGAGGTGTGGTGTTGGTGCGTACCTGATGCCAGCATGTCATTGATGGTTGAGGTGTGGTGTAGGTGCGTACCTGATGCCAGCATGTCATTGATGGTTGAGGTGTGGTGTTGGTGCGTACCTGATGCCAGCATGTCGTTGATGGTTGAGGTGTAGGTGCGTACCTGATGCCAGCATGTCGTTGATGGTTGAGGTGTAGGTGCGTACCTGATGCCAGCATGTCGTTGATGGTTGAGGTGTAGGTGCGTACCTGATGCCAGCATGTCGTTGATGGTTGAGGTGTAGGTGCGTACCTGATGCCAGCATGTCGTTGATGGTTGAGGTGTAGGTGCGTACCTGATGCCAGCATGTCGTTGATGGTTGAGGTGTGGTGTAGGTGCGTACCTGATGCCAGCATGTCGTTGATGGTTGAGGTGTAGGTGCGTACCTGATGCCAGCATGTCGTTGATGGTTGAGGTGAGGTGTAGGTGCGTACCTGATGCCAGCATGTCATTGATGGTTGAGGTGTAGGTGCGTACCTGATGCCAGCATGTCGTTGATGGTTGAGGTGTAGGTGCGTACCTGATGCCAGCATGTCGTTGATGGTTGAGGTGTAGGTGCGTACCTGATGCCAGCATGTCGTTGATGGTTGAGGTGTGGTGTAGGTGCGTACCTGATGCCAGCATGTCATTGATGGTTGAGGTGTAGGTGCGTACCTGATGCCAGCATGTCGTTGATGGTTGAGGTGTGGTGTAGGTGCGTACCTGATGCCAGCATGTCGTTGATGGTTGAGGTGTAGGTGCGTACCTGATGCCAGCATGTCGTTGATGGTTGAGGTGTTGGTGCGTACCTGATGCCAGCATGTCGTTGATGGTTGAGGTGTAGGTGCGTACCTGATGCCAGCATGTCGTTGATGGTTGAGGTGTGGTGTTGGTGCGTACCTGATGCCAGCATGTCATTGATGGTTGAGGTGTGGTGTAGGTGCGTACCTGATGCCAGCATGTCATTGATGGTTGAGGTGTGGTGTTGGTGCGTACCTGATGCCAGCATGTCGTTGATGGTTGAGGTGTAGGTGCGTACCTGATGCCAGCATGTCGTTGATGGTTGAGGTGTAGGTGCGTACCTGATGCCAGCATGTCGTTGATGGTTGAGGTGTAGGTGCGTACCTGATGCCAGCATGTCGTTGATGGTTGAGGTGTGGTGTTGGTGCGTACCTGATGCCAGCATGTCATTGAATGGTTGAGGTGAGGTGTAGGTGCGTACCTGATGCCAGCATGTCATTGAATGGTTGAGGTGAGGTGTAGGTGCGTACCTGATGCCAGCATGTCGTTGATGGTTGAGGTGTAGGTGCGTACCTGATGCCAGCATGTCGTTGATGGTTGAGGTGTAGGTGCGTACCTGATGCCAGCATGTCGTTGATGGTTGAGGTGTAGGTGCGTACCTGATGCCAGCATGTCGTTGATGGTTGAGGTGAGGTGTAGGTGCGTACCTGATGCCAGCATGTCGTTGATGGTTGAGGTGTGGTGTTGGTGCGTACCTGATGCCAGCATGTCATTGATGGTTGAGGTGTAGGTGCGTACCTGATGCCAGCATGTCGTTGATGGTTGAGGTGAGGTGTAGGTGCGTACCTGATGCCAGCATGTCGTTGATGGTTGAGGTGTAGGTGCGTACCTGATGCCAGCATGTCATTGATGGTTGAGGTGTAGGTGCGTACCTGATGCCAGCATGTCGTTGATGGTTGTGGTGTAGGTGCGTACCTGATGCCAGCATGTCATTGATGGTTGAGGTGTAGGTGCGTACCTGATGCCAGCATGTCGTTGATGGTTGAGGTGTAGGTGCGTACCTGATGCCAGCATGTCGTTGATGGTTGAGGTGTAGGTGCGTACCTGATGCCAGCATGTCGTTGATGGTTGAGGTGTAGGTGCGTACCTGATGCCAGCATGTCGTTGATGGTTGAGGTGTAGGTGCGTACCTGATGCCAGCATGTCGTTGATGGTTGAGGTGTGGTGTAGGTGCGTACCTGATGCCAGCATGTCGTTGATGGTTGAGGTGTAGGTGCGTACCTGATGCCAGCATGTCGTTGATGGTTGAGGTGTAGGTGCGTACCTGATGCCAGCATGTCGTTGATGGTTGAGGTGAGGTGTAGGTGCGTACCTGATGCCAGCATGTCGTTGATGGTTGAGGTGTAGGTGCGTACCTGATGCCAGCATGTCGTTGATGGTTGAGGTGAGGTGTAGGTGCGTACCTGATGCCAGCATGTCGTTGATGGTTGAGGTGAGGTGTAGGTGCGTACCTGATGCCAGCATGTCGTTGATGGTTGAGGTGTAGGTGCGTACCTGATGCCAGCATGTCGTTGATGGTTGAGGTGTTGGTGCGTACCTGATGCCAGCATGTCGTTGATGGTTGAGGTGTGGTGTTGGTGCGTACCTGATGCCAGCATGTCATTGATGGTTGAGGTGTGGGTGCGTACCTGATGCCAGCATGTCGTTGATGGTTGAGGTGTGGGTGCGTACCTGATGCCAGCATGTCGTTGATGGTTGAGGTGTAGGTGCGTACCTGATGCCAGCATGTCGTTGATGGTTGAGGTGAGGTGTGGGTGCGTACCTGATGCCAGCATGTCGTTGATGGTTGAGGTGTAGGTGCGTACCTGATGCCAGCATGTCGTTGATGGTTGAGGTGTAGGTGCGTACCTGATGCCAGCATGTCGTTGATGGTTGAGGTGTAGGTGCGTACCTGATGCCAGCATGTCGTTGATGGTTGAGGTGTGGTGTAGGTGCGTACCTGATGCCAGCATGTCATTGATGGTTGAGGTGTAGGTGCGTACCTGATGCCAGCATGTCGTTGATGGTTGAGGTGTAGGTGCGTACCTGATGCCAGCATGTCGTTGATGGTTGAGGTGTGGTGTAGGTGCGTACCTGATGCCAGCATGTCGTTGATGGTTGAGGTGTGGTGTTGGTGCGTACCTGATGCCAGCATGTCATTGATGGTTGAGGTGTGGTGTAGGTGCGTACCTGATGCCAGCATGTCATTGATGGTTGAGGTGTGGTGTTGGTGTTGGTGCGTACCTGATGCCAGCATGTCGTTGATGGTTGAGGTGTGGTGTTGGTGCGTACCTGATGCCAGCATGTCATTGAATGGTTGAGGTGAGGTGTAGGTGCGTACCTGATGCCAGCATGTCATTGAATGGTTGAGGTGAGGTGTAGGTGCGTACCTGATGCCAGCATGTCGTTGATGGTTGAGGTGTAGGTGCGTACCTGATGCCAGCATGTCGTTGATGGTTGAGGTGTAGGTGCGTACCTGATGCCAGCATGTCGTTGATGGTTGAGGTGTAGGTGCGTACCTGATGCCAGCATGTCGTTGATGGTTGAGGTGTAGGTGCGTACCTGATGCCAGCATGTCGTTGATGGTTGAGGTGAGGTGTAGGTGCGTACCTGATGCCAGCATGTCGTTGATGGTTGAGGTGTGGTGTTGGTGCGTACCTGATGCCAGCATGTCATTGATGGTTGAGGTGTAGGTGCGTACCTGATGCCAGCATGTCGTTGATGGTTGAGGTGTAGGTGCGTACCTGATGCCAGCATGTCGTTGATGGTTGAGGTGAGGTGTGGGTGCGTACCTGATGCCAGCATGTCGTTGATGGTTGAGGTGTAGGTGCGTACCTGATGCCAGCATGTCGTTGATGGTTGAGGTGTAGGTGCGTACCTGATGCCAGCATGTCGTTGATGGTTGAGGTGTAGGTGCGTACCTGATGCCAGCATGTCGTTGATGGTTGAGGTGTAGGTGCGTACCTGATGCCAGCATGTCGTTGATGGTTGAGGTGTAGGTGCGTACCTGATGCCAGCATGTCGTTGATGGTTGAGGTGTAGGTGCGTACCTGATGCCAGCATGTCGTTGATGGTTGAGGTGTAGGTGCGTACCTGATGCCAGCATGTCGTTGATGGTTGAGGTGTAGGTGCGTACCTGATGCCAGCATGTCGTTGATGGTTGAGGTGTAGGTGCGTACCTGATGCCAGCATGTCGTTGATGGTTGAGGTGTGGTGTAGGTGCGTACCTGATGCCAGCATGTCGTTGATGGTTGAGGTGTAGGTGCGTACCTGATGCCAGCATGTCGTTGATGGTTGAGGTGAGGTGTAGGTGCGTACCTGATGCCAGCATGTCGTTGATGGTTGAGGTGAGGTGTGGGTGCGTACCTGATGCCAGCATGTCGTTGATGGTTGAGGTGTAGGTGCGTACCTGATGCCAGCATGTCGTTGATGGTTGAGGTGTAGGTGCGTACCTGATGCCAGCATGTCGTTGATGGTTGAGGTGTAGGTGCGTACCTGATGCCAGCATGTCGTTGATGGTTGAGGTGTGGTGTAGGTGCGTACCTGATGCCAGCATGTCATTGATGGTTGAGGTGTAGGTGCGTACCTGATGCCAGCATGTCGTTGATGGTTGAGGTGTAGGTGCGTACCTGATGCCAGCATGTCGTTGATGGTTGAGGTGTAGGTGCGTACCTGATGCCAGCATGTCGTTGATGGTTGAGGTGTTGGTGCGTACCTGATGCCAGCATGTCGTTGATGGTTGAGGTGTAGGTGCGTACCTGATGCCAGCATGTCGTTGATGGTTGAGGTGTGGTGTTGGTGCGTACCTGATGCCAGCATGTCATTGATGGTTGAGGTGTGGTGTAGGTGCGTACCTGATGCCAGCATGTCATTGATGGTTGAGGTGTGGTGTTGGTGCGTACCTGATGCCAGCATGTCGTTGATGGTTGAGGTGTAGGTGCGTACCTGATGCCAGCATGTCGTTGATGGTTGAGGTGTAGGTGCGTACCTGATGCCAGCATGTCGTTGATGGTTGAGGTGTAGGTGCGTACCTGATGCCAGCATGTCGTTGATGGTTGAGGTGTAGGTGCGTACCTGATGCCAGCATGTCGTTGATGGTTGAGGTGTAGGTGCGTACCTGATGCCAGCATGTCGTTGATGGTTGAGGTGTGGTGTAGGTGCGTACCTGATGCCAGCATGTCGTTGATGGTTGAGGTGTAGGTGCGTACCTGATGCCAGCATGTCGTTGATGGTTGAGGTGAGGTGTAGGTGCGTACCTGATGCCAGCATGTCATTGATGGTTGAGGTGTAGGTGCGTACCTGATGCCAGCATGTCGTTGATGGTTGAGGTGTAGGTGCGTACCTGATGCCAGCATGTCGTTGATGGTTGAGGTGTAGGTGCGTACCTGATGCCAGCATGTCGTTGATGGTTGAGGTGTGGTGTAGGTGCGTACCTGATGCCAGCATGTCATTGATGGTTGAGGTGTAGGTGCGTACCTGATGCCAGCATGTCGTTGATGGTTGAGGTGTGGTGTAGGTGCGTACCTGATGCCAGCATGTCGTTGATGGTTGAGGTGTAGGTGCGTACCTGATGCCAGCATGTCGTTGATGGTTGAGGTGTTGGTGCGTACCTGATGCCAGCATGTCGTTGATGGTTGAGGTGTAGGTGCGTACCTGATGCCAGCATGTCGTTGATGGTTGAGGTGTGGTGTTGGTGCGTACCTGATGCCAGCATGTCATTGATGGTTGAGGTGTGGTGTAGGTGCGTACCTGATGCCAGCATGTCATTGATGGTTGAGGTGTGGTGTTGGTGCGTACCTGATGCCAGCATGTCGTTGATGGTTGAGGTGTAGGTGCGTACCTGATGCCAGCATGTCGTTGATGGTTGAGGTGTAGGTGCGTACCTGATGCCAGCATGTCGTTGATGGTTGAGGTGTAGGTGCGTACCTGATGCCAGCATGTCGTTGATGGTTGAGGTGTGGTGTTGGTGCGTACCTGATGCCAGCATGTCATTGAATGGTTGAGGTGAGGTGTAGGTGCGTACCTGATGCCAGCATGTCATTGAATGGTTGAGGTGAGGTGTAGGTGCGTACCTGATGCCAGCATGTCGTTGATGGTTGAGGTGTAGGTGCGTACCTGATGCCAGCATGTCGTTGATGGTTGAGGTGTAGGTGCGTACCTGATGCCAGCATGTCGTTGATGGTTGAGGTGTAGGTGCGTACCTGATGCCAGCATGTCGTTGATGGTTGAGGTGAGGTGTAGGTGCGTACCTGATGCCAGCATGTCGTTGATGGTTGAGGTGTGGTGTTGGTGCGTACCTGATGCCAGCATGTCATTGATGGTTGAGGTGTAGGTGCGTACCTGATGCCAGCATGTCGTTGATGGTTGAGGTGAGGTGTAGGTGCGTACCTGATTCCAGCATGTCGTTGATGGTTGAGGTGTAGGTGCGTACCTGATGCCAGCATGTCATTGATGGTTGAGGTGTAGGTGCGTACCTGATGCCAGCATGTCGTTGATGGTTGAGGTGTAGGTGCGTACCTGATGCCAGCATGTCGTTGATGGTTGAGGTGTAGGTGCGTACCTGATGCCAGCATGTCGTTGATGGTTGAGGTGTAGGTGCGTACCTGATGCCAGCATGTCGTTGATGGTTGAGGTGTGGTGTAGGTGCGTACCTGATGCCAGCATGTCGTTGATGGTTGAGGTGAGGTGTAGGTGCGTACCTGATGCCAGCATGTCGTTGATGGTTGAGGTGTAGGTGTAGGTGCGTACCTGATGCCAGCATGTCGTTGATGGTTGAGGTGTGGTGTGGGTGCGTACCTGATGCCACATTCTGGTCTTATAGATTAGACATAACATAGTAAACATAAATCCAGGAAACACTCTAATTAGTATGATACGTTACGTTACGTTTGGTATGGTATGGTTACATCAGACAGAAGGTTACTTAAGGCAAAAAAAAAGTAGGGTAGTTGGTCGGGGTGGATGTGTTTGCGTATAATGCGAATGTCTAGCAACCCAAAGGTTGCGTGTTCTAATCTCATCACGGGCATCATTTTAGCTAATTAGCAACTACTTACTACTTTTTAGTTACTTTGGAGCTACTTACTACTTTTTTAGCTACTTTGCAACTACTTGGCATGTTAGCTACCCTTCCCCTAACCTTCAACCTAACCTTAACCCTGACCTTAACTTCTAACCCCTAGCCTAGCTAAAGTTAGCTACCTAGCCACTTAGCTAACGTTTGGCACCTAGCCACATAGCTAACGTTAGACACAGCAAAATGGAATTCGGAACACATCCTACATTTTACAAATCAATCATATATTGTACGTTTGCAATTCGTTACATATCATATGAAATGGATGACGGACATCCAGAAATTAATACATACCATACAGAACGTAACATGTCATCATTTTAGTGTCCCGGATTTACATTTACTATGTTACGTCTACCCCTGAGTTCAGGTTAGATGCCAGCATGTCATTGAATGGTTGAGATGTGCTGTTGGTGCGTACCTGATGCCAGCATGTCATTGAATGGTTGAGATGTGCTGTTGGTGCGTACCTGATGCCAGCATGTCATTGAATGGTTGAGATGTGCTGTTGGTGCGTACCTGATGCCAGCATGTCATTGAATGGTTGAGATGTGCTGTTGGTGCGTACCTGATGCCAGCATGTCATTGAATGGTTGAGATGTGCTGTTGGTGCGTACCTGATGCCAGCATGTCATTGAATGGTTGAGATGTGCTGTTGGTGCGTACCTGATGCCAGCATGTCATTGAATGGTTGAGATGTGCTGTTGGTGCGTACCTGATGCCAGCATGTCGTTGATGAGGACCAGGAAGCGTTCGTCTGGGATCTGGGCGTCTGTGTGGAGGAAGACTGTCCCAATATTCTTCACCCCCACCTTGATGTACAGCGCTGCTATATCACTCTACAGACAGAGAGAGCGAAGGAGAGAGAGGGGGAAAAAGAGGGAGGGAGAGAGATGAGGGAAGGGGGGGTTCGTGTAGATGAGCAGCATCTAGATATCTAGAGTTCTTGCTTTCAACCTTCCAGAAAATCTGTTGTATTTAGCCGTTATTTGGTCGATAGTCCGTACCCGTAGGTCATGTATCCCGTAGCCCTTCCTCAGTGTAATCTGGAACACCTCCAGGGTACTGAGGAAGGCAGCGAGGCGACACAGACTCTGCTTCCCACTGCCTCCCACCCCCACCAGCAGAGCATTACCATGGGGGGCCTCCAGGATACGACTGATACGACACCTGGACACAGACATAACAACTTGGTGTGAGTGTGTGCTTATTTCAGTGTGATGAGAGATTGTATGTGCATTACCTGCAGTCTACAGCATGAAAATATGCAAAGTAAGTGTGTGTGTGTGTGTGTGTGTGTGTGTGTGTGTGTGTGTGTGTGTGTGTGTGTGTGTGTGTGTGTGTGTGTGTGTGTGTGTGTGTGTGTGTGTGTGTGTGTGTGTGTGGTGCACTGAGCAGAGTGAGGTTAGTGATTGACTGAGCGAGTGGAGAATGCGACAGACAGAGCAGTGTGTGTGTGACTCTCACACATGCTGCATGGCCTCCTCAAAGAGCACCAGGTTCATGACAGCATGCAGCTCGTTGTAGTGTTCCAGAGCATCAGTCAGGGTCTTCTGGAGCTTCTCCCAGTCTGACGCCTGGTGGTACCTGGGCTCCCCCACCCCATGGGCAAAGTGACAGTACACCAGGGGCTGGTGGATGAAAATAGACTCATCTATACCCTGCACAGAGAGGGGGGAGAGGGGGGAGAGAGCGAGAGAGCGAGAGAGCGTGAGAGCGAGAGTGTGAGAGCAAGAGCGGGAAAAAAGAGAAAGCCAGAGTGAGAACTTGAACAGAACAGTAGATCACTTACAGTAAGTGTACAGTGCATTCGGAAAGTACTAAGACCCCTTGACCTTTTCCACATTTTGTTACGTTACAGCCTTATTCTAAAATGGATTAAATTGTTTCCCCCCCTCATCAATCTACACACAATACCCCATAATGACCAGTGGCGACCCGTCATTCAGGGCAGTTGGGGCAGAGCCCCACAATGTTGGGGAGGGGCTTTCCTGTTCTGCATGTTATCTTGGCATTAATACGTGTCACATATCAGTTTGCCAACAATATCTTGCAAACAAGATATATCGATGAGTTAATAAAGCCACATACAAACATGGTCTCTTTTTTGTTTTCTTGAGTAAGGCAGCTTCAAAATGCAGGTGCTTCAGCCTAGCTCAGTGCTTTCTGTGGTGGTGGGGCAAGCCAGCAGACAATACGGAGCATTGCACCATGATTGGCTCAGTGCTCTGTCACTCATGGGGACACTACATCACCACAAAGTCTAAGGGTAGAGCTAGAATATTCAAGCCCCTTGGGTGCTGCCATAGAGTTACATTAGAAGTGCCCATCCAAGAAGGCTCAAGGTCATTGGCCACAGATACAACTTTGTTAAATCACATATATCTACAGTAGCTTTGATTGGACTGATCATGTCAACATCATACTTTCAAAACTTAGCGGGCTGTCATCGTCATGAATCAAGTCAACAATCTACTGGCAAATCCTTTTTAATCCTTATCATGTGAAGAGAAATAATGACGAGAAATTATAGATAAAACGTATCAGTGCTCATCTGCCATTGTACATAAAGATTGCTCACCAGGTTGGAAATCTCAAATTCAGCAATGAGTTGTTTGGAAGGAATCAGTGGCTAACTGCAAGGATTGCAAAGCAATCGTCAGCCTGCTATTCAGTGGAGTGGCTGTGTGGTCCCAAGTCTAAGATTAAGGGTCTCTTTTCCTAGTTCAAAATTATAAACATTCAACATGGGCCATTCTGTCAATGAAGCATGAATTGTGCCCTACTCAAAACCACTTTTAACTCAGAACTGCAACATCTGCTTTAAAGAGTTCAAGACAACTGGGATCTTGGGAAAAACGAGCTACGAATGGGAAAATACGTTTTGAACTTTCATCCAACTCGGAATTCGGGCCTCTTTCTAGAGCTATGACCTGAAGATCACTGATGTCATCATTATTCAACCTTTTTTTTGAGTTCCCAGTTGTCTTGATAGCACCGTACATCCAGAGAATGCCAGACGTTGATGACAAAATTTGCACACAAAGGACCACCGCGCCACCTTCCTGTTCAAGTGAGCACAGCACAACAAGGTGAGTCCAAAAATGTCTTGTATGCTGCTGCATAAATTATTTAATATGCCAGGGAGATGTGTACTGTAGCTAAGAAAGTAATACTAAGTGTATGTTGTGTAGTAAGCTGTTAGAAGCCCATATGCCTCACCCTAATAATTTGGTCTATTTTCACCTCTTAATTTCGCCTACTGTTCTGACTTGGTGGTGCACATGTAGCCTATAACCTGTTTTTGAGAATTGTAATCATTGAATATTGTAAGAGCGTTCATTGTCTGCTTATATGCCCCCTTTATTTATCCTACGGTTCTGACTTGGTGTACGGGGAGAACCCTGTAAGAACGGCCCATGTTTTGAATTCTTTTGCTGTATATTTCAAAAGTGCTGAACAAATAGTTATATTGACTACGTCCGTTCTAGCTCGCTCATTAATGTCTTAATCAAAATCACGGATTGCCTCTTATCTGCTTGTCGTTCCGCTTATGCCATAGCGTGTACATCTCAATTGTCAGTAGAAACCACGTCTGTTTAAGCAAGTCAGCCATATCAGCTATGTTTTTTTTAAGGCAGTAAATGAGGCTGAATGAACTGTTTCGCTGCCAGGTGTAGCAGTGGTAAGGTGTTGGGACAGCTCTATGTAGGCCCGAACAGTTTGTGGGCACAGTTTGTCACCGTTTTAGTGAAATTCATATATTGTTTAGTGTTGTGTAGTGGCTTTGCTGGCATGCTTCCCACTTTTTTTTTGCCCCACCAAGATTTACATGCTAAAATCGCCACTGATAATGACAAAGCAAAAACAGTTTTTTAGAATTTTTTGCAAATGTATAAAACATTTAAACTGAAATATCACATTTACGTAAGTATTCAGACCCTTTACTCAGTCATTATGAGGTTGTGTGTAGATTGATTTAATCTATTTTAGAAAAGGGCTGTAGCGTGACAAAACATGGAAAAAGGGAAGGGGTCTGAATACTTTCCGAATGCACTTTCAGAGAGACACAATAAGCAATTTCAGAGAGACACAATATGTAAATATGAGTGAATGGAGTAAAGAGAGTATCAAGTCATATGTGGAAAATGTGTCATATGTAGTCTTGTTTGTAACAACCCCATAAGATGGCTGCCACATGTCTCTCACCTCAAAGTATCTCTTGCCAGTGTCCAGTAGGATCTTGTTGAAGAGTTCCACATCCTTCTCCTCCATCAGTTTGTCAGAGTAAACCCGGGATGACTCATGGAGCCACAGATGGACCAGGTCTATGGGGTAACGCACACAATCTGGCAGGGCAAACAGAATACCCTACACAGAGAGGGAGATGTAGATAAAGAGCGAGAGCGAGAGGGAGTCATAGATAAAGAACGAGATAGAGAGGCATGAATCCATATTGATGAAGATTGATGATGACGATGATGTTTTTTCAATGTATGTGTGTGCTACCTGGAAGATGTTGGAGAGGTCCCTCAGGTTGAAGATATAGTGGAAGCGTATGGCCGTGGGGAGGAAGTTCTGACTGATCTTCTGATGGAGACAGATGGCTGCCTGCAGTTGGAGAAAGACAAGAATGGATGGAGGGAGGGAGGAGGAAAGTAGATTGATTGACAGACAGACAGACTGAAAGAGACACAGACAGACTGGCAGACAGGTAGACAGACAGGCAGGCAGATAATCAGATAGACAGACAGACTGACGTATACCTGTATTAGTGTTCCTACAGAGCGCGAGACGCCATAGCTGAAGCCCCCCTGGAGGAAATGGGCTGACAGGATGCTAGTGAAGATGGTGGCTAGCGCCTCAGCGCTAGGGAAATGAACCGCAAACACTGAGAAATGCCTCTGAGAGAGAGAGAGCGAGGAGAGAGGGGTTAGCCTGTCTGTGTGTGTGTTACTGTTGTCTAGAGTTGACTGTATATGTGTGTTACCTGTAGTCTGGGGTTGACTGAGAAGCTCCCTGCTGTTGGGTTCATACAGGTGATGTACTGGCAGTTATGGATCTCTTTCAGCACCAGCCTCTGTCTGTCATACCTGCAAGACCACATAAACACGCACACACACGCACACTAGCAGTTCAAGTTCATGCAACGATGTTTGAGTGTGCGTGCGTGCGTGCGTGTATGTATGTGCGTGTCCTCTCACCAGTGGTTGTAGTCCAGGTGCTGGCGTATGAGTGTGTGTGGCTGGACAGTACCATACACATCCACCTCAGGCATGTTGAGGTCGTCTATGAAGTAGATGAGTTTCTTGGTTCCAGGAGGAGCATAGTTACGCCCTGCCTTCTTCTCTAGAGGCTTCTCTAACACACCTGCAGTACACAAATCAAAATCAAGTCAAATAAAATGTATTTATATAGCCCTTCGTACATCAGCTGATATCTCAAAGTGCTGTACAGAAACCCAGCCTAAAACCCCAAACAGCAAGCAATGCAGGTGTAGAAACACGGTGGCTAGGAAAAACTCCCTAGATAGGCCAAAACCTAGGAAGAAACCTAGAGAGGAACCAGGCTATGAGGGGTGGCCAGTCCTCTACACACACACACACACACACACACACACACACACACACACACACACACACACACACACACACACACACACACACACACACACACACACACACACACACACACACACACACACACACACACACATCTCGTTATGTCACTATAGGCAGCAGAAATATAGCCGTTCAAGTTCTACTACGCTGACACAGTTTTAAAATGGTCGGACCATGGATACCTCTGCTGTTTGATTTGGAATGTAGGACCCCTGTACTGTAGATATAAAAAACGATATTTGATTAAACATTGAATTTGGTCTTACTGGTTCTAGCCCATAGGAACGCATGAATAACATATTCATTTTTTTTCGATCCACCCAACGCTCTAAACACTAGGCTACCTGTCGCCCCATTCATACATGAATGTAGGACCCCTGTACTGTAGATATCAGGGTAAAACATGTATCAAAAGGAAGTGTTTTGAAGTGTCTGTCCTATACCTGAGAGATATAAGAAATTATTATCTATTTTTACCCATATTTTGGGCTGGCACTATACTACTTCCATATACAGTGCATTCGGAAAAGTATTCAGACCTCCTGACTTTTTCCACATTCTGTTACGTTACAGCCTTATTCTAAAATGGATTAAATATATATATTTCTCATTAATCTCAATCTACACACAATATCCCATAATGTCAAAGCAAAAACAGGTTTGTAGAAATGTTTGCAAATGTATAAAAAAAAAATGAAATATCACATTTACGTAAGTATTCAGACCCTTTATTCAGTACTTTGTTAAAGCACCTTTGCAGCAATTACAACCCCGAGCCATCATGGGTATGATGCTACAAGCTTGGCACACCTGTACTTGGGGAGTTTCTCCCATTTTTCTCTGCAGATCCTCTCAAGCTCTATTCAGGTTGCATGTGGAGCGGCGCTGTGCAGCTACTTTCAGGTCTCTCCAGAGATGTTCAATCGGGTTCAAGTCTGAGCTCTGGCTGGGCCACTCAAGGACATTCAGAGACTTGTCCCGAAGCCACTCCTGCGTTGTCTTGGCTGTGTGCTTAGGGTCGCTGTCCTGTTGGAAGGTGAACTTTCGCCCCAGTCTGAGGTCCTGAGCGCTCTGGAGCAGGTTTTCATCAAGGATCTCTCTGTACTTTGCTCGGTTCATCTTTCCATCGATTCTGACTAGTCTCCCAGTCCCTGCCGCTGAAAAACATCCCCACAGCATGATGCTGCCACCACCATGCTTCACCGTAGGGATGGTGCCAGGTTTCCTCCAGACTTGACGCTTGGCATTCAGGCCAAAGAGTTTAATCTTGGTTTCATCAGACCAGAGAATCTTGTTTCTCATGGTCTGAGAGTCCTTTAGGTGCCTTTTGGCAAACTGCAAGCGGGCTGTAATGTGCCTTTTAGGAGTGGCTTCCATCTGGCCACTCTATCATAAAGGCCTGATTGGTGGAGTGCTGCAGAGATGGTTGTCCTTCTGGAAGGTTCTCCCATCTCCACAGAGGAAGTCTGGAGCTCAGTCAGAGTGACCATCGGGTTCTTGGTCACCTCACTGACCAAGGCCCTTACCCCCCGATTGCTCAGTTTGGCCAGGCGGCCAGCTCTAGGAAGAGTCTGGTTCCAAACTTCTTCCATTGAAGAATGATGGCCACTGTGTTCTTGGGGACCTTCAATGCCGCAGAAATATTTGGTACCTTTCCTCAGATCTGTGCCTCGACACAATCCTGTCTCGGAGCTCTACGGACAATTCCTTCGACCTCATAGCTTGTTTTTTTCTCTGACATGTACTGTCAACTGCGGGACCTTACATAGATAGGTGTGTGCTTTTCCCAATCATGTCAAATCAATTGAATTTTCCACAGGTGAACTCCAATCAGGTTGTAGAAACATCTCAAGGATGATAATTGGAAACAGGATGCACCTGAGTTCAATTTTTAGTCTCATAGCAAAGGGTCTAAATACTAACGTAAATAAGGTATTTAGGTTTTTTATTTTCAATACATTTTCCAACATTTCTTAAAATGCAGTTGTTGCTTTGTCATTATGGGGTATTGTGTGTAGATTGATGAGTAAAAAATGTAATTCATTAAATTTTACAATAACGCTGTAATTTATCAAAATATGGGAAAAGGGAAGGGGTCTGAATACTTTCTGAATGCACTGTATACTTGCATTACATTTTTTAACTGTTACAGGGCTACCTTCAGACGAGTCTTCAGTGATGCAGCGATGCCGAGATGCTGGTCTTCTAGGCAGAGTTGCAAAGAAAAAGACATATCTCAGTCTGGCCAATAAAAATAAAAGATTAAGATGGGAAAAAGAACACAGACACTGGACAGAGGAACTCTGCCTAGAAGGCCAGCATCCCGGAGTTACCTCTTCACTGTTGACGTTGAGACTGGTGTTTTAAGTGTACTATTTAATGAAGCTGCCAGTTGAGGACTTGTGAGGCGTCTGTTTCTCAAACTAGACACTCTAATGTACTTGTCCTCTTGCTCAGTTGTGCCCCGGGGCCTCCCACTCCTCTTTCTATTCTGGTTAGTGCGCTGTTCTGTGAAGGGAGTAGTACACAGCGTTGTACGAGATGTTTAGTTTCTTAGCAATTTCTTGCATGGAATAGCCTTCATTTCTCAGAACAAGAATAGGCCGACGAGTTTCAGAAGAAAGTCTTTGTTTCTGTCCATTTTGAGCCTGTAATCGAACCCACAAATGCTGTTGCTCCAGATACTCAACTAGTCTAAAGAAGGCCAGTTTTATTGCTTCTTTAATCAGAACAACAGTTTTCAGCTGTGCTAACATAATTGCAAAAGGGTTTTCTAATGATATATTAGACTTTTAAAACGATACACTGTAATTCTGATCGATTTGATGTTATTTTAAATGGACAAAAAATGAGCTTTTCTTAAAAAAACAAGGACATCTCTAAGTGTCCCCAAACTTTTGAACAATAGTTTACATGTGGGTAGAGTTATTAAAGTGACTTATGGATAGATAATAACAGAGTGTAGAAGCAGCGTAAAAGAGGGAGGGCAATGCAAGTAGACTGGGTAGCCATTTTATTAGATGTTCGGTAGTCTTGTGGCTTGGGGGTAGAAGCTGTTTAGAAGCCTCTTGGACCTAGACTTGGCGCTCCGGTACCGCTTGCCGTGCGATTGCAGAGAGAACAGTCTGAGTGACTGGAGGGTGGCTGGAGTCTTTGACAATTTTTAGGGCCTTCCTCTGACACCGCCTGGTATAGAGGTCCTGGATGTCAGGAAGCTTGGCCCCAGTGATGTACTGTGCCATATGCACTACCCTCTGTAGTGCCTTGCGGTTGGAGGCCGAGCAGTTGCTATACCAGGCAGTGATACAACCAGTCAGGATGCTCTCGATGGTGCAGCTGTAGAACCTTTTGAGGATCTGGGGACCCATGCCAAGTCTTTTCAGTCTCCTGAGGGGGGAGATAGGTTTTGTCGTGCCCTCTTCACGACTGTTTTGGTGTGCTTGGAACATGTTAGTTTGTTGGTGATGTGGACACCAAGGAACTTGATGCTCTCAACCTGCTCCACTGTGGCCCTGTCGATGAGAATGGGGGCGTGCTCGGTCCTCCTTTTCCTGTAGTCCACAATCGTCTCCTTAGTCTTGATCACGTTGAGGGAGAGGTTGTTGTCCTGGCACCACACGGCCAGACCTCCTCCCTAAATGCTGTCTCGTCGATGTTGGTGATCAGGCCTACCACTGTTGTGTCATCGGCAAACTTAATGATGATGTTGGAGTTGTGCCTGGCCGTGCTGTTATGAGTGGTCAGGAAGTACAGTAGGGGACTGAGCACGCACCCCTAAGGGGCCCCCATGTTAAGGATCAGCGTGGCAAATAGGTTGTTACCTATCATTACTACCTGGGGGCGGCCCGTCAGGAAGTCCAGGATCCAGTTGCAGAGGGAGGTGTTTAGTCCCAGGGTCCTTAGCTTAGTGATGAGCTTTGAGGTCGCTATGGTGTTGACCGCTGAGCTGTAGTGAATGAATATCAGTCTCACATAGGTGTTCCTTTTGTCCAGGTGTGAAAGGGCAGTGTGGAGTGCAATAGAGATTGCATTATCTGTGGATCTGTTGGGGCGGTATGCAAATTGGAGTGTGTCTTGGGTTTCTGGGATTTTGGTGTTGATGTGAGCCATGACCAGCCTTGCAAAGCACTTCATGGCTACAGATGTGAGTGCTACGGGTCTGTAGTCATTTATGCAGGTTACCTTAGTGTTCTTGGGCACAGGGACTATGGTCTGCTTGAAACATGTTGGTATTACAGACTCAGACAGGGAGGTTGAAAATGTCAGTGAAGACACTTGCCAGGTGGTCAGCGCATGTAATCCATTGACGACTCTAGCTTAAACAGATGTATTTTGATGGGGAATTTTGTTTTATGCTAATTGGATTTTTGGACATCAACTCTAGGGGTTTTTAAACATCATATCCATTAAAATATGGCACACTAGAATCACCAGTGAAGTACGAGGGCTGATACTGAATCAGTTCTTGAGGGCAGAGATTGGTTTGGTTCCATCCCTGGTTGCCCTCTAATAAGTGGTTCAAGTAATTGAAATGAAACCAGGCAGATATAACTCCAACTACGGCATACAGTGGCAGACAAAGGCCACTGGTGACTCACGCTGTAGCATAGCCGAGGTGGTGTAGTAGTTGAAGGGGACTTTAGCCACCATGTAGTCCTCCTTTAGCTTGGCTACTTTATCAGACACCAGGATGGTCTTCCCTACTCCAGCGTTCCCCACCAACATCACAGGCTTGCCTCTCTGCAGCAGCAGGTCTATGAAGTACGTCAGACAGATGGTCTCTGCTGAGTGGACTAGCACCGTCTGGAAACACACACAAACGTCAGAAATACACACGCAGACATAGATACACTCACGTCACAAATTCACAACACTACACTAAAACGCACGCACACACACACATGTACATACTGCTGTTGCGAAAGGCACACCGGTGAAACTTAGTCAGTCAGAACACATTCTCATGCAGAGAGATTTGCAATAAGTACACTTCACTAAGGGAGCCGAAACAAGTACAGACCTGTAGGGGGACATCAGGCTCCAGCTCAAACCGGGGCGTCCTCTCAATCCAGGGACTGAACTTCTTAGTGTCTGAGTCTATGAAGTAGTCAAACACTGTGCCCTGCGAAGGGAACTTCACCGCTCTCATCTCCTTCGACCACCAGCGACTGAACTCAGCGCGATAGTCTATCAACTGGAAAAGACAATGAATGAGCAGATAAATATTAGCTGAGGTAGAGTTACATGGGTTGCTGGCACTGACAGAGAGTACACACACACACACACACACACACACACACACGCACACACACACACGCACACACACACACGCACACACGCACACGCACACACGCACACGCACTCACGTGGTCCTGGAACAGAGCTCCTCCAAAGGCCCAGACGCAGGCGAAGACGAAGTAGATCTCATAGAGTTCCCTGGGAGAGTCAGGAGGAGTGTTGTCTTCTGTCAGTAGGCAGTCCAACAAGGAACATAGCGTCTGATTGGACAACAGACAGATAACACAGTGTCTGATTGGACAGCAGACAGAGAACACAATGTCTGATTGGACAACAGTGTGTGTGTGTGTTACCTGCACCATGCTGTTCTCAGGTATAGGAGTGATGGTCTTGAGGTTACAGCGGACCTGCTCAAGGCAGTATGGGACGTACTTGTCAAACAGGATGGTCAAATTGGCTCGCTCTGATTGGGCCTGCCTGGTGTCAATCCAACTTGTTACGTACCTGAGGGCCAGAATACATTGTGAGAGTGGGCAGTCATACGTGTGTGTGAGTGTGTGTCCCTGCATGAGTGTGTGTACTGACGAGCTCCAGCCCAGGTCTTGTGGATTGACGTATAGTATCCCAGCGCGGGAGACTGTGGCTGGGGTTGCAGCTCTCAAGTGGCTGATCTCAAAAAGCAGACGCATGGAGGAAGATAGACTGATACGCTCATTACTGGCCAAGGTTAACACCTAGAGAGAGAGAAAGAGAGAGAGAGATCGGGGGAGAGAGAGAGAAAGCGAGGGGGAGAGTAATCAGTACCATAAAAGAAAGACACAGGGAGAGAGAGGTGGCAGTGAGACAGGAGGAGAAAGATAGGTCATCACCGACAGATGGAGAGAAAGAGAAGGAACGAGACAGAGAGACACACACACACACGTACCTTGTTGTCATCCATGACAGTGTTGAGGGATTCTATCCACATGGGGTCTATGTCTCCATCCAGAACAATCCACTTGGGCCCGTCATGGCCCACCTGTCGTGTCAGCTCCCTCATAGTGGAGGAGAACAGGCCTAAAATGACCAAAATAAATGTAATCAACATTGACCAAACTCGAACAGCAAGTCTCCACACTGTCTATGTGTCTATGTGTGTGTGTGGGTGCGTGTGCAGACCACAGACCATCCTTCCATTCTCTGGTAGCAGGGTGTAGATAGCCAAACAGTTCGTCTGTGGTCACAGCTTTAGGGTTGATGTCGTGCCACACAGGCTTCATCCTCAGATTAGCATACGTTCTGTGGAGGGTCTTCAAAATCTGTCCAACCACAAAGTACCACATGTTAAAAACCTCAAAGACATAACGTTGACATACAAAATGCTTTGGAGTTACATAGAGGACATTTGAATACTGTTGGCTTCGATTCATTTGTGTGAATGTGTTTGTTAGTGAGTTTACCTGGCTCTTCCCCGTCCCAGCTCCTCCTACTACAAACACTGAGTGTCTGACAGCCAGCAGCTCCTCCAACTGAGTCACCTAGTGAGAAAAGGCGGGTGGGGGGGAGTTAAGCCAAACCGTGTGCAGACATTACATTTAATTTCATTGCTATACCTTGAGTATAAAGTTTTCCTCAGGCTGCAGGTGTAGTTCGCTGACTGACTGTCGTACAGCTGTCTCCAGCTCTGGGTCTCTCTTCCTGGGGACATCCAGCTGGGGAAACAGGTCACTGATCAGACCCAGGAATATAGGGACGTCACTGGTCACTATTTTGGGAAGGTTAAAGTCCCTCAACGCTCGCATCAGGACCTATAGAGACACACAGAAATATAGGGATTAATCAGGACCTTTAGACCCAGACAGAAATATAGGGACATCATGAAGACCTATAGAGACAGACAGAAATATGGGGACATCATGAAGACCTATAGAGACAGACAGGAATATGGGGACATCATGAAGACCTATAGAGACAGACAGAAATATGGGGACATCATGAAGACCTATAGAGACAGACAGGAATATGGGGACATCATGAAGACCTATAGAGACAGACAGGAATATGGGGACATCATGAAGACCTATAGAGACAGACAGAAATATGGGGACATCATGAAGACCTATAGAGACAGACAGAAATATGGGGACATCATGAAGACCTATAGAGACAGACAGAAATATGGGGACATCATGAAGACCTATAGAGACAGACAGGAATATGGGGACATCATGAAGACCTATAGAGACAGACAGGAATATGGGGACATCATGAAGACCTATAGAGACAGAGGGGAATATGGGGACATCATGAAGACCTATAGAGACAGATGGGAATATGGGGACATCATGAAGACCTATAGAGACAGAGGGGAATATGGGGACATCATGAAGACCTATAGAGACAGATGGGAATATGGGGACATCATGAAGACCTATAGAGACAGACAGGAATATGGGGACATCATGAAGACCTATAGAGACAGACAGGAATATGGGGACATCATGAAGACCTATAGAGACAGACGGGAATATGGGGACATCATGAAGACCTATAGAGACAGACAGAAATATGGGGACATCATGAAGACCTATAGAGACAGACAGAAATATGGGGACATCATGAAGACCTATAGAGACAGACAGAAATATGGGGACATCATGAAGACCTATAGAGACAGATGGGAATATGGGGACATCATGAAGACCTATAGAGACAGATGGGAATATGGGGACATCATGAAGACCTATAGAGACAGATGGGAATATGGGGACATCATGAAGACCTATAGAGACAGATGGGAATATGGGGACATCATGAAGACCTATAGAGACAGACGGGAATATGGGGACATCATGAAGACCTATAGAGACAGATGGGAATATGGGGACATCATGAAGACCTATAGAGACAGACAGGAATATGGGGACATCATGAAGACCTATAGAGACAGACAGGAATATGGGGACATCATGAAGACCTATAGAGACAGACAGAAATATGGGGACATCATGAAGACCTATAGAGACAGATGGGAATATGGGGACATCATGAAGACCTATAGAGACAGATGGGAATATGGGGACATCATGAAGACCTATAGAGACAGATGGGAATATGGGGACATCATGAAGACCTATAGAGACAGACAGGAATATGGGGACATCATGAAGACCTATAGAGACAGACAGGAATATGGGGACATCATGAAGACCTATAGAGACAGACAGGAATATGGGGACATCATGAAGACCTATAGAGACAGACAGGAATATGGGGACATCATGAAGACCTATAGAGACAGACAGAAATATGGGGACATCATGAAGACCTATAGAGACAGACAGGAATATGGGGACATCATGAAGACCTATAGAGACAGACAGGAATATGGGGACATCATGAAGACCTATAGAGACAGACAGAAATATGGGGACATCATGAAGACCTATAGAGACAGACAGAAATATGGGGACATCATGAAGACCTATAGAGACAGACAGAAATATGGGGACATCATGAAGACCTATAGAGACAGACAGGAATATGGGGACATCATGAAGACCTATAGAGACAGACAGGAATATGGGGACATCATGAAGACCTATAGAGACAGAGGGGAATATGGGGACATCATGAAGACCTATAGAGACAGATGGGAATATGGGGACATCATGAAGACCTATAGAGACAGAGGGGAATATGGGGACATCATGAAGACCTATAGAGACAGATGGGAATATGGGGACATCATGAAGACCTATAGAGACAGACAGGAATATGGGGACATCATGAAGACCTATAGAGACAGACAGGAATATGGGGACATCATGAAGACCTATAGAGACAGACGGGAATATGGGGACATCATGAAGACCTATAGAGACAGACAGAAATATGGGGACATCATGAAGACCTATAGAGACAGACAGAAATATGGGGACATCATGAAGACCTATAGAGACAGACAGAAATATGGGGACATCATGAAGACCTATAGAGACAGATGGGAATATGGGGACATCATGAAGACCTATAGAGACAGATGGGAATATGGGGACATCATGAAGACCTATAGAGACAGATGGGAATATGGGGACATCATGAAGACCTATAGAGACAGATGGGAATATGGGGACATCATGAAGACCTATAGAGACAGACGGGAATATGGGGACATCATGAAGACCTATAGAGACAGATGGGAATATGGGGACATCATGAAGACCTATAGAGACAGACAGGAATATGGGGACATCATGAAGACCTATAGAGACAGACAGGAATATGGGGACATCATGAAGACCTATAGAGACAGACAGAAATATGGGGACATCATGAAGACCTATAGAGACAGATGGGAATATGGGGACATCATGAAGACCTATAGAGACAGATGGGAATATGGGGACATCATGAAGACCTATAGAGACAGATGGGAATATGGGGACATCATGAAGACCTATAGAGACAGACAGGAATATGGGGACATCATGAAGACCTATAGAGACAGACAGGAACATGGGGACATCATGAAGACCTATAGAGACAGACAGGAATATGGGGACATCATGAAGACCTATAGAGACAGACAGGAATATGGGGACATCATGAAGACCTATAGAGACAGACAGAAATATGGGGACATCATGAAGACCTATAGAGACAGACAGAAATATGGGGACATCATGAAGACCTATAGAGACAGACAGAAATATGGGGACATCATGAAGACCTATAGAGACAGATGGGAATATGGGGACATCATGAAGACCTATAGAGACAGACGGGAATATGGGGACATCATGAAGACCTATAGAGACAGACAGAAATATGGGGACATCATGAAGACCTATAGAGACAGACAGAAATATGGGGACATCATGAAGACCTATAGAGACAGACAGAAATATGGGGACATCATGAAGACCTATAGAGACAGATGGGAATATGGGGACATCATGAAGACCTATAGAGACAGACAGAAATATGGGGACATCATGAAGACCTATAGAGACAGACAGGAATATGGGGACATCATGAAGACCTATAGAGACAGATGGGAATATGGGGACATCATGAAGACCTATAGAGACAGACAGAAATATGGGGACATCATGAAGACCTATAGAGACAGACAGAAATATGGGGACATCATGAAGACCTATAGAGACAGACGGGAATATGGGGACATCATGAAGACCTATAGAGACAGACAGGAATATGGGGACATCATGAAGACCTATAGAGACAGACGGGAATATGGGGACATCATGAAGACCTACAGAGACAGACGGGAATATGGGGACATCATGAAGACCTATAGAGACAGACGGGAATATGGGGACATCATGAAGACCTACAGAGACAGACGGGAATATGGGGACATCATGAAGACCTATAGAGACAGAGGGGAATATGGGGACATCATGAAGACCTATAGAGACAGACAGAAATATGGGGACATCATGAAGACCTATAGAGACAGATGGGAATATGGGGACATCATGAAGACCTATAGAGACAGACAGAAATATGGGGACATCATGAAGACCTATAGAGACAGACAGAAATATGGGGACATCATGAAGACCTATAGAGACAGACGGGAATATGGGGACATCATGAAGACCTATAGAGACAGACAGGAATATGGGGACATCATGAAGACCTATAGAGACAGATGGGAATATGGGGACATCATGAAGACCTATAGAGACAGACAGAAATATGGGGACATCATGAAGACCTATAGAGACAGACAGGAATATGGGGACATCATGAAGACCTATAGAGACAGACAGGAATATGGGGACATCATGAAGACCTATAGAGACAGATGGGAATATGGGGACATCATGAAGACCTATAGAGACAGACAGGAATATGGGGACATCATGAAGACCTATAGAGACAGACAGAAATATGGGGACATCATGAAGACTTATAGAGACAGACAGGAATATGGGGACATCATGAAGACCTATAGAGACAGACAGGAATATGGGGACATCATGAAGACCTATAGAGACAGACAGGAATATGGGGACATCATGAAGACCTATAGAGACAGACAGGAATATGGGGACATCATGAAGACCTATAGAGACAGACAGAAATATGGGGACATCATGAAGACCTATAGAGACAGACAGGAATATGGGGACATCATGAAGACCTATAGAGACAGACAGGAATATGGGGACATCATGAAGACCTATAGAGACAGACAGGAATATGGGGACATCATGAAGACCTATAGAGACAGACAGGAATATGGGGACATCATGAAGACCTATAGAGACAGACAGGAATATGGGGACATCATGAAGACCTATAGAGACAGATGGGAATATGGGGACATCATGAAGACCTATAGAGACAGACGGGAATATGGGGACATCATGAAGACCTATAGAGACAGACAGGAATATGGGGACATCATGAAGACCTATAGAGACAGAGGGGAATATGGGGACATCATGAAGACCTATAGAGACAGACAGGAATATGGGGACATCATGAAGACCTATAGAGACAGATGGGAATATGGGGACATCATGAAGACCTATAGAGACAGATGGGAATATGGGGACATCATGAAGACCTATAGAGACAGACAGGAATATGGGGACACCATGAAGACCTATAGAGACAGACAGGAATATGGGGACACCAATATAGCTTCTATAGTATGGCCATTAGGGGAAGACACCCTGGTTGATAAACACTATGTTACCTGTTCTTCTGGTCTGCTCCTGTCTTCTCTCTTCAGTGACCCAGCCACCACCAGCACTGACTTGATGGCCCTCAGGCCCCAGTCATAGTGGTCCTACAACACGTAAGCAGTATTAAACAGTATTAGAGTGTTTCTTTGTGTATTTGTTTGTTTGTTTGTTTGTTTGTACCTGTTTAGAGAGCAGCTCCTTGCAGAGTGTGTACAGGCTGATGAACTTGCGTGCGAGCAGGCGAGCATCGATGAATCCCTCAGCAACCAGCATGATCTCACAGATCAGCTCATAGTCAGGAATCACCATCGCACACGGCCTAGATTGGAGAGTGTGAACATTCAGATTGAAGGGAGAGATGGAGTGGGTCGATTTGCAATTCAGCCTGTCTGTGTGTGTGTGTGTGCGTGTCACCTGAACAAGGCCTTGAGGTTCTCCGGTAGTTCCGTTCTCCCAGCGTAGCCTGGGTTCAGAGTGATAAAAATCCCTACGGTGGGCCTCAGCTCAATCTCCTCACCCAGGAAATGGAACCTGACAAGCAGGAACACAAATCTTAGCGAAAGACACAAAGCCTCTTGGATTTGTTTCATTCCATTCGTTAGCTAGCTAGGAGTCCCTCACCTCTGTCTCTTGTTCCTGATGGCGTCCTGTATGGTTTTGACCTGTACTGCCACCACAGATAGCACCTCCACGGAGATCCTGTTGAACTCATCAAAACAGCCCCACACACCCGTCTGGGCCAGACCTTTATAGATGTTCCCTATGGACTACAGAAGAGGTGGGGAAAGAAACGGGGGGATTCGGAAGCACTCAAACGCAGATTATGTCATAACCAAAAAACAGTGTATCCACACGGCTCTCCCAGTTTGTGAATACCTACCTTGTAGTCCATCTGTTCGGAGCAGTTGAATACATAGACCATGATGCCTAAGGAGCGGCCCAGGTCCTTGGTGGTTTCAGTCTTCCCAGTGCCTGCTGGACCAGAGGGGGCGCCACTCATCGTCAGGTGGAGAGACTGGGTCAGAGTGATGTAACACCTGGGGAGAAGAAGAGAGAGAGAGAGTGGTGTGTGCTTGTGTGGGGAAATCATAGTGAGTTGCAGAGATCCTCACGGTAGTGGTTAAGAAATAGGTGGGTAAAAGCTGATTGCAGTTCACGGTGAGTAAAGTAACGCTCCTTATACTTTAAATGCATTTTTTCCCGCAAAAGGTGGCCAAACTAGTTTAGAGTGTTATAGCATCTATATGAAGAGTTTATGCCTGCATGTGTGTGTACCTGTCAGTGAGTGGAGTGATGACCAGTCTGTTGGTATTGCCCAGGTACTCATATGAGAACTGGAACTGAGCATCACAGATGTTGATGTAACAGTGTCTCGTCACGTCATCCCAACGATGGCGCAGCTGGGACAGCCATGCAAACGCCTGTCCCGTTGTCACCTAGGAAACCAAACCCCCAAGAGTCAATTTGTTATTAAACCAGCCTCAACAGCATCTAAGAGTGACTCTTTTATAGTCCTATTAAGTAGTAACTCTTTTATAGTCCTATAAAAGAGGCAGGTAGCCTAGCGGTTAAAAGCGTTGGGCCAGTAACCGAAAGGTCGCTGGTTCAAATCCCTGAGCTGACTAAGCGATGAGCCAATGAGCAAGGCACTTAACCTAATTGCTCCTTTAAGTAGCTCTGGATGAGAGCATCTGCTAAATGACTAAAATGTAAACGTGAAATGATTAGAGCATGTAAATCTGATCTCAGAGCAGTGGTTATGTTCCGGGAAACATGTTCGGAAGTTGCTTCAAGGTCATTTCTTATGTTCATTCACCTTTTATAAAAGCCAACTGTGATCTGAGGGCAGCGGTTATGTTACCTTCTGTGCTATGAGTTTGGCGACCACGTCGCGAGCGTGCACGTCGATGGTGCACAAGGTCATGATCTTCTGTCTGTCACCTGGAGTCAGGTCTCCCAGGAGCATATGGATCAGGGAGTTCAGCTGGGTGATCTACCAACGCACGACCATCAGATAACCATCACGTAACCACAAAATAACCATTTTTGTGTATAAGAGACCTGGGTGATATATCACAGACGTGTGTGTATGTGTGTGTGTCTACCTGCTTTCTGTTGTAGTCTTTCAGGGCAGTCTCAAAGCCCTCCTCCACCCTCTCAAAGGCGATGCCCACGTCTGTCGCCCACCACACCTGGCTGCCAGTCAGACCAACCTTGGCAGAGGAGGACAACACACAGTTTTGAAATTCAGGCACATTTTTGTTTGGTAGCAATGCTTCTGAGTGCAATGGTGAGTTTGGGGACGACACACACACACCTGTGCTGGATAGTCAAACAGCCACTGGTCTCTGGGTTTGTCCTCATAAGCAGCGACCGCTTCTTGGATCTCCCTCTGGACAGTAGAGCGCATAGTCCGCTCCAGTTCACTCAGCCAGCACTCTGCCTACAGATACGCAGACATATATACGTTTCAGACATACACACACACATGCACAAACACACACACACACACAAAGGTGTTCCTACCTGTCCTTGGCAGATGCAGGGTTCGGAGAAGGGTACGTACTCCCCTTCTCTACTGTACATTCCTATGGCAACTGCCTCCCCCTCATCCTCCTCTCCCTCTTTCTTTTCTCCTCCCTCCTCCTCTCCCGCTTTCTCTGAGTCTCGGAAGCGAAGGTCCGCCACATTATCAAACAGCTTCAACAGGTGCCTGGTAACCTGGGTCACACATCAAAACACACACCGACATCATCATCGTACACAACATGGCAAAAAGTATGTGAGTGGACACCCCTTCAAAATAGTGGATTTGGCTATTTCAGCCACACCTGTTGCTGACAGGTGTGTACAATCGCGCACACAGCCATGCAATCTCCATAGGGAAACATTGTCAGTAGAATGGCCCGTACTGAAGAGCTCAGTGACGTTCAACGTTGCACCGTCATAGGATGCCCCCGTTCCAAGTCAGTTTCTCAAATTTCGGCCCTGCTAGAGCTGTCCCGGTCAACTGTAAGTGCTGTTATTGCGAAGTGGAAATGTCTAGGAGCAACAACGGCTCAGCCGCGAAGTGGTAGGCCACACAATCTCACAGAACGGGACCGCCGAGTGCTAAAGTGCGTAGCTTGTAAGAATCGTCTGTCCTCGGTTACAACACTCACTACCCAGTTCCAAACGGCCTCTGGAAGCAACGTCAGCACAATAACTGTTCGTCGGGAGCTTCATGAAATAGGTTCCCATGGCCGAGCAGAAGCACACAAGCCTAAGATCACCATGCGCAATGCCAAGCGTTGGCTGGAGTAGTGTAAAGCCAAAGTCCCCAGAGTCCCCAAAATTGGACTCTGAAGCAGTGGAAACGCGTTCTCTGGAGTGATGAATAACGCTTCATCTGGCAGTCCGACGGACAAATCTGGGTTTGGCGGATGCCAGGAGAACACTACCTGCCCCAATGCATAGTGCCAATTGTAAAGGAATAATGGTCTGGGGCTGTCTTTCATGGTTCGGGCTAGGCCCCTTAGTTTCAATGAAGGGAAATCTTAACGCTACAGCATACAATGACATTCTAGACGATTCTATGCTTCCAACTTGTGGCAACAGTTTGGGAAGGCCCTTTCCTGTTTCACCATAAGAATGCCCTCGTGCACAAAAGAAGGTCCATACAGAAATGATTTGTAGAAGATTGGTGTGGAAGAAATTGACTGGCCTGAACAGAGCCCTGACCTCAACCCATCCAATACCTTTGGGATGAATTGGAACGCAGGCTGCGAGCCAGGCCTAATCGCCCAGCATCAGTGCCCGACTTTACTAATGCTCTTGTGGCTGAATGGAAGCAAGTCCCCGCAGCAATGTTCCAACATGTAGTGGAAAGCCTTCCCAGAAGAGTGGAGGCTGTTATAGTAGCAAAGGGGGGACCAACTCCATATTAATGCCCATGATTTTGGCCATCTAGTGTATTTCATGTAGTATACTGTATGTTCAAATTAAAAAGCAGGTGAGTGATGCTCACCTGTTTGGGCTGTGTTCCCTTGGAGACGATCTCCAGTAGGTCTGTAGCAGAGACAAAGTAGAACCGAGGGAACGTCAGTCTTTTGGTTTCCAGATACTCAGCCAGGGCCTTCTCACACACTGACAGCCTGGGGGGAGAGACAGTCGAGTTAGTACAGACACACACATGCAAATCCAATTGCATACACACACACACACACACACACACACACACACACACACACACACACACACACACACACACACACACACACACACACACACACACACACACACACACACACACACACACACACACACCACCTTTGCTGCAGAGCCTCTAGTTTCTCCAGGAAGCCGGGTTGGTTGGTGACCTCCACCACGTTACGGGTCCGGACAACCTCTGTCATCATGTTCTGTTTCATCACATCACATACAGAATCAAGTCATTACAAACCTTACTCACTATCACCATTGTAAAACAGAATGGTTGATTTGTGTTTGAGGAACATTTGTTCTGGTAGTGTGTGAAGAAGTGTGCGTGTGTTACCTGGAAGTCAGAGTGTATGCCTGCTGGAACATCTCTGTGTTGTGTGCTAGTTGAGACCGCCTGTTGTGCTAGTTGAGTGTGTGTGTGTGTGTGTGTGTGTGTGTGTGTGTGTGTGTGTGTGTGTGTGTGTGTGTGTGTGTGTGTGTGTGTGTGTGTGTGTGTGTGTGTGTGTGTGTGTGTGCGTGTACTAAGCTAACATATGGAGTTGTTTTAAAATGGACATACCATGGATCATTTAGATATTTGAATTTTAGGACCCCTTTTTTAAAAATATTTTTATCAAATATAGAAATGTGGCCTTTATTACACTATAGCCCACAGAAACGCAGTGAATAACACATTCATAAATGGCAAAAAAGTTAAAAGATAAATCATAAAGAATAAGGTTTTTAAGTGTCCTATATCTAGAATATCTAGAAGATATATATATATATTTTTTTTTAATTTTTTGGGGGGGGGCGGGACAAAGCGACTTCCATACTTCCATTTGCTTGTATAAGTTACCTTCAGACGAGTCCTGTGACACCTCTGGGGGTCGTATAGCAAAAGGGAGAACACCACAGTGTTTGTGCGAGTCTCCTCTTTCCATTGAGTGGTCATAATAGGCCAAACCGCTCGGACGCTACAGACGTTTTTCGGGACGCTAGAAGAACGAGTTTCGGGGTGTCTCATGGTGTGACAAACACCGCTGTACCTCGGCCACCTTCCACCGCTGATGCGGAAGGCCGACATAAGCGGACGTGGTGGATTGAGACACAGCCCATGCAAAAAAAACTGATGGATTTTGATGGGAATTTTTGTATTATGTTACTCACAAGGATTAGTGTGTGTGTTTTATGTAGTATATCTACCTGGAAGTCGGAGTGTATGCCCTGGAAGCTCTCAGCATCGTGGGCTAGTTGAGAGCGTATGTCGTGGCTGTTGGTGAAGATGCTGTTGAGGTGGGCCCAGGTCCTCTGGACAGACATCCAGGAGGAGATGACCAGGTCTGCCACCATTAGCCTCCTCTGCCAGCCACTCACCTCCGCCTGGAAGTACTCCACATACTTACTCATCAGGATGTTTTGCAGCTGCACCTAGGAGGGGTCGGGTAAGAAAATATGAATTAGGCCAATGAAATAGTATTGTAGTTAGACAGTTTTACCAGGTAAGTTGACTGAGAACACATTCTCATTTACAGCAACAACCTGGGGAATAGTTACAGGGGAGAGGAGGGGGATGAATGAGCCATTTGTAAACTGGGGATGTTTAGGTGACCATGATGGTTTGAGGGCCGGATTGGGAATTTAGCCAGGACACCAGGGTTAACACCTCTACTCTTACGATAAATGCCATGGGATCTTCAATGACCTCAGAGAGTCAGGACACCCGTTTTAATTTTTTTAAATGTAGTTTTAATTTTACCCCCTTTTCTCCCCAATTTCGTGGTATCCAATTGTTAGTAATTACTATCTTGTCTCATCCTTGTCTCATCCTAGCACCTTCTCTATGGCCATCTCTTTGACTGCCTTGTCCACTATGTTTTTGACCTCTCATCGCTACGGGCCCGGGAGAGACGAAGGTCGAAAGCCATGCGTCCTCCGAAACACAACCCAACCAAGCCGCACTGCTTCTTAACACAGCGCGCCTCCAACCCGGAAGCCAGCCGCACCAATGTGTCGGAGGAAACACCGTGCACCTGGCCACCTTGGTTAGCGCGCACTGCGCCCGGGCCCACCACAGGAGTTGCTGGTGCGCGATGAGACAAGGATATCCCTACCGGCCAAACCCTCCCTAACCCGGACAACGCTAGGCCAATTGTGCGTCGCCCCACGGACCTCCCGGTCGCGGCCGGCTGCGACAGAGCCTGGGCGCGAACCCAGAGTCTCTGGTGGCACAGATAGCGCTGCGATGCAGTGCCCTAGACCACTGCGCCACCCGGGAGGCCAGGAGACCCGTTTTAACATCCCATCCGAAAGACAGCACCCTACACAGGGCAGTGTCCCCAATCACTGCCCTGGGGCATTGGGATATTTTTTAGACCAGAGGAAAGAGTGCCTCCTACTGGACCTCCAACACCACTGCCTACAGCATCTGGTCTCCCATCCAGGACCAACCCTGCTTAGCCTCAGAAGCAAGCCAGCAGTGGAATGCAGGGTGGTATGCTGCTGGCTAAAAGTAAGGGGTAAGCGGTTTCAGTAAGGGGTTTCAAAGGAGTTTTAGGTCTTTCACTACTTGTACAGCTATGGAATTTTCTCCCATTGTTTTTGCTCTTAATTGTTTTACTTTCTTCCCTTCAGGAGATAAGGGGCTACAATAATAGTACATGCACTGCACTGCACTCCAGTATTCCCTGGAGTGGAACTGAGTGAGCGGAGAGAGGGACTAAACTAAAAAGGAGACTATGAATTGGGTTATTGTGTGGTAGGCTGAACATTTGAACATCTTGGCCATGTTCTGATATAATCTTCACCCGGCACAGCCAGAAGACTGGCCACCCCTCATAGCCTGGTTCCTCTCTAGGTTTCTTCCTAGGTTCTGGCCTTTCTAGGGAGTTTTTCCTAGCCACCGTGCTTCTATACCTGCATTGTTTGCTGTTTGGGGTTTTAGGCTGGGTTTCTGTACATCACTTTGAGATATCAGCTGATGTAAGAAGGGCTTTATAAATACATTTGATTTGATGTTACCTGGTTGTCTTCCAGCGTCTCAATCAGGTTTTCGTCCGACTTGAGCAGTGGAGTTTCTATACTGGGGTGCTTCTCATAAGACAACGCCATCACACTCCACGTCTGAGTAATCTCAGCTAGCACCTTCTCTATGGCCATCTCTTTGACTGCCTTGTCCACTATGTTTTTGACCTCGTCCTCCACCCTGTGGAGCTGCAGCTCCAGTAGGTCTCCCAGAGTGGTCCCCTCCCACATCACAAACCGCACCTGGGGTCAGAGGTGAGAAGTCAAAGGTCAGTGAGAGAGAGAGATTGGTACCCCGGTGGGGTTCATCAACAATGGCCATTGACATGAGAGAGAGAACAAATCGGAGAGAAGTACGTAACGAGAAAGAGAGTGTTGTACCCCGGTGGTGTTCATGAGTTGTTGCCAGTGTCTCTCTCTGACAGCAGGGTTCTGCAGCTCATTGACCGCTCGTAGAGACGTCAGCAGGTTCTTCACCGTCGACTCCAGACCCAGATACACATCCCACACACGCACCTCCTTATCCAGGGTCTTCATCTCCTACACACGCATTCACATGATATATAATGTACACAGGCATTATAGTCACACACACAACAAATATAATAGCATCAGCTAGCATACACTGAGATAAAGGCGTGATATTTCCCTTAAATCTGTCAGATGAAAGTGTGTGTGTGCATGTGTGTCGGATGTAGCACCTTAGCAAATCTCCTCAGCTCCATGTCCATCTGCTCCACGTTAATCTCTTTCCACGGGGTCTTAGTCCAGTCCTCTATACTGGTCTGGGTTACACATCACATACAATATAGTGACAATCAGAGAAAGACAATTTAAAAAAAAATAATTTCAGCTACAATCAGTGAGGTTTTTACCTTGACGAAGATGACCATGTCCCAGACGGCTTTGACCAGGATGATGTCAGAGCGACACTGGCGGAGCTGCTTGTAGTCAGGGAAACTGACCTCGAACAGATCAGCTGTGTCCTGGAGCTTACGCATCTCTGCCTCCAACACTGCTACAACACGGTTAGACTACACGCACAAGCAAAGATACACAGTTGTTAAAAAACTCTTGTGCATACCTAGCTATATCAAACAGCCCTCGCATATTAATAGACTAAGTAAAGAAATGACTGCATTTTCCACACTCAATAAACTACATCTCCCATAATCCCCTCAACCCCTGCCTCCTTCAGCCTCCTACTACGTGAATATGAGATGGTAACCTTGTCAATCAGCTTATAAGGCTCCTCCACGTCTATTCTGAAGATGACCTCCGAGCGAAACTGCTCTCTGAACTCATGCTGCTTGATCTGTGAGATGAGACACGTACATAGAATTCTTCAAACATACAGTTTAGATAGACTAGGCTACAGTTTAGATGCATAGAAGTGGTGGTCAGGTCGGGTGAGAGTCGGGTAGGTTTATCTAACATCTAACATCTATAATTCAGAACAGCAGACGGATCAGTTTGCACAGCATATGCTAAGCTCTCTGCAAGGGTCCTCCACATGATGGTATCGTGTGTGTCTGATACACTACACCCACGCGCGCGCGCCTCACCTCAAAGCGGACACACTTCCTACGTATGACGGAGACCTCGTTGGACTGCAGTGGGGCCACCTCGTGTTTCACTGTAAATGCGACCTTTTTCAGACTCTTCCACTTCTCAGGCAGCTCCTACACAGGTTACAAGGCATTATAAGGTATCATAGGCATCATAGGATGATCATTGGGTGGGATGCGTGTAACTCCATTTGAGTGTGGGTGTGTGTGTGTGTGTTTCTGTAGTCTACCTCCAGCTGTGTATAGACACTTCCTGGTAGCTGCTGTCCATAGGTCTTGAGTAGATCAGTGGTGGACTTGAGTGGTTTGAAGTGTTGGTCAGCACTGATCTGTCTGTCCCGTATGGCCATCAGATGACCCATAATGTCCACCAGACCAGCATAGTCCCCGTCTGAGACCTTATTAGACAGACCACAAGATGTGTTCTGGACAAACAATGCCAGGTCGCTCACACTGGGGGAGAGAGAGAGATGGCGAGAGAACGTTGAAGAGGGGATATGCATTGTATTGGATGAGGGAGACAGTAAATAGATAGGTGTTTGTGTGTCTGTTTAGATTTATGTGTGTGTGTGTTTAATTGAGTGCACATCACATTTGTGTGTGTGTGTGTGTGTGTGTGTGTGTGTGTGTGTGTGTGTGTGTGTGTGTGTGTGTGTGTGTGTGTGTGTGTGTGTGTGTGTGTGTGTGTGTGTGTGTGTGTGTGTGTGTGTGTGTGTGTGTGTCACCTCTGATTGACATGGTTGAGTAGGTGCTCTTTGAACATCCAGCTCCACCTCTTGATGATGTTCGTCAGAGCCAGTTTGAAGGGCTTGATGTCCAGCTGCAGCCAGCCACAGAACACTCTCCTGTCCTCCAGCTTACTGACCCGCACGTATAGAGACTCAAACAGGCTGATCTAGAACATAGAACCACACCCACTGATTGATCTAGAACACAGAGCACTCTCCTGTCTTCCAGCTTACTGACCCGCACATACAGAGACTCAAACAGACTGATCTAGAACATAGAACCACACCCACTGATTGATCTAGAACACAGAGCACTCTCCTGTCTTCCAGCTTACTGACCCGCACATACAGAGACTCAAACAGACTGATCAAGAATATAACACAGACTGAATCAGACTGATCTAGAACAGAATCAATTACATGTATGGATCTAGAAGAAAGTAGAGTATGGGGAAAATCTGCATTAAAAACAATCTGCATTTTCCCCCCAGAGATGTGTTTCCATCAAATTGACTTGTTGTGGATAACTTTCGCAAAATAACTTTTGCGGTTAAATTCCCACTCTGGTATTGACACGTGCACTCTAGCCAACAGCTTGCAGATAGATACAGGGAGGGTATAGCCTAAATTATGATAATATTATGGACAAAAGAGACAGATTATTTTTATTTGTCAAATGGCAGCCAAGCATCGATCATCACGTCATGAGCGAAGGTCCTAAACTTTTATCGGAATGGAGCATCAAGCTCATCACCGTAACACTTTCACCAACCTCTGAAGTTCACCATAACTTATGTCATCTGTAGCCTAATAAACTGTATGCTTTCCCGAGTCGTAGTAGAAGGACCACACAACATATCATCATGTCCAAGTTTACTTCGATAATATTTGCGCATTAAAGCGTTTCCACGGGCTTTTCTTGCATAATACATTTTACTGTAACAAAAAGATCCCACCTTGTCTAGAATATTTTGTTTTGTCAAGACTGGGAAAGTTTAGCTGTTTCCATCATGCCGGTCATTACATTTTTTATCCAACATACACTTAACACGCATAAAAAGGTTGGATGGAAACCTTGTTACTGTTTTAAAAAGGTAGTGGTAATATTTCATTCGGTACAGAAATGTGTAGGCGGCTTATCTTACCCTGTCCCACGCCTCAACTTACCCCATACCCTATGTAAGTTGTGCCAAAAGATCACTTCTTTTGGACAAGCTATGTTTTCAAAACTGTCATGTTTACATGAATTCTGATTATTTCCAGGGATACATAACATCCTGAAATATATGTAGATATCTTTGATAGAAAGAATACTACATTTCCCTTGACGGAGTGATGCTGAATGTAAAAGAATGGCTCAACTTTTAAAAGAAGTTGAACTATTAAAAGCACTGTAGCTCTCTGGGACTGCCTCTTACCCACTCTTACCTGTTCTTTAAAGTTGTCCAGTGTGGGTGGGTTCTTGGCCAGTTCATAGTCTGCGTAGAGCTCAGCCTCCTCTGTGCTCAGGACATGACCATACAGCAGGAACTGTCTCATGAACTCTGACCTGCACACATTCCAAATCCTAGATTAGGATCCACAATAAGCTTCATTGTGAAGGACACACATTTGATCACAAAATGTATTCACACACACACACCTGTCATCTGTCCAGAGGTAGCGGTAGCTGGAGAATGACACCTGGTACTCTCTGACCTGAGAAATAGTCGATCGGGCACGGCCTCTGATGACCTGGCCCAGCTCTGACAGGTCGGCCATCCTGTCTATGTCAGACTGGAGGGAGAGGTCAAAGGCCAAAAGAGAAAGGTTCAAAGGCTAACCAAATTATTTGGATTTTGTGTGTGTGTGTGTGTGTGTGTGTGTGTGTGTGTGTGTGTGTGTGTGTGTGTGTGTGTGTGTGTGTGTGTGTGTGTAATCTATTCTACCTGATAGTTGTCCATCTGTTTATGCTTGGCCACGCGGGGTATGAACGATGCCATCTTAGTGATATCGCCCACCATCTTGTCGATGATGTCGTAGAAGTTTCCCTGGTGACTGATGTCCAGCGAGGGTTCGAAGGTCATCTCGTTGGCGTTGAGGACCAGCTGGACCTCGAAGAGCGGGGCGATGCGAAGGGCTGGGTCAGTGTTCTCGATCAGGTACTGTAGGGAACAGCGTACCGCACTGGAGAACCCTGCTAGAACCATGCGGTCAACATAGTCAGTGTAGGACCTCCACTCGGCACAGTCTGGGGCTGACACTCCCAACAGAGCAAGGTTCTCCTGAGAGAGAGAGAGAGAGAGACAGAAGGAGAGAGAGAAAGAGAGAGCGAGAGAAAGAGAGAGATAGAGGGAGGAGGGGGAGATAGAGAGATGTCATGCAATGTTGTGTTTTTGTGTACTTGTCTGTGTCTCTACATGATTATGTATGTGTACAGTGTGTGTGTATCTTCGGTGTGTGTATACCTTTAGCAGTGTGTGTATCTGCTCCCCTGTGTTGGTGATGAGTGTGTACTGTTTGCTGATGCTCTCCTCCATGTCAGTGAGGATGAGGAGGGTAGAACCCCTGGTCTTCCTGGTGATGAAGGCCTGGTGACTGAACTTCCCCATCAGAGCCTGAATGGCCTCAACATTAGCCTTACTGGACTGGACCCTACAGGACACGTCCTATATGGAAGGGAGGAGAGGAGAGAGGGATGAAGGGAGGAGAGATGGACGAAGGGAGGAGAGGGAGAGATGGATGAAGAGGGGAGGGATAGCTGGATGAAGGGAGGAGAGAGGGATGAAGATGAGAGGGATAAATGGATGAAGAGAGGAGTGATAGATGGATGAAGAGGAGACATAGAGATTGGAAGGCCTCAACGTTATCCTTACTAGACTGGACCCTGCTAGACACATCCTGGATAGTGAGGAGAGGAGAGAGGGAGGAGAGATAGAGAGATGGGGGTGTGAAATGAGAGAGGGAGGTATGCATAGAGAGAAGGAGTGTGTGTGTGTGTGTGTGTGTGTGTGTGTGTGTGTGTGTGTGTGTGTGTGTGTGTGTGTGTGTGTGTGTGTGTGTGTGTGTGTGTGTGTGTGTGTGTGTGTGTGTGTGTGTGTGTGTGTGTTTTACCTGCACCAGGTCTCGTGTGGTCTGGACATAGTCCAACAGGTCATCCCTACTCCAGGTCAGTTCTTGGAGAGCGGGCTTTAGCTGCCGTCTGGTCCCGCCCATCTCCTCCTTAACCAATCCCAGCTCCACAGCCAGGATGGTGCTGTGCAGCCGATTGTACCACTGGGTTATCAGGGCCAAGGTCTGGGTGTACTGCAATAAACACATACAGTACAACATCACAATACACTAACACAATACTACACAACACAGTGTGTGTGTGTGTGTGTGTGTGTGTGTGTGTGTGTGTGTGTGTGTGTGTGTGTGTGTGTGTGTGTGTGTGTGTGTGTGTGTGTGTGTGTGTGTGTGTGTGTGTGTGTGTGTGTGTGTGTGTGTGTGTTTAGGAGACAGACCCACCATATAGAGTGTCTCTCGTTTGGAGTAGAGGTGTAGAGCAGCTTTAGGGATGCTGTGGTTCTTCAACATGCTCAGATACTTCACCTCCCTCAGCACTGAGGTCAGCTAGAAGAGAAGGAGTCAGGTACTGACTGGAGCACGGGTCAGCAAATGTGATTTTTATATTTAAAAAAATGTAAATGGTCGAAACAGACTGTACAATCAACAGGAATTCAGCTAAAAATGTGTTCAATTTAAGAAATCTGTTCCCAAGTATTCCCACAAATAAAAAAAAGAGGGGTGATCGCGCCTCAATGTAATTCAAGGTATGAAATCATTGTTATTTTCAAATACAATCTCTTTTTAGGCTTAGTCATGGTTCATTTGCAGTGTACAATTTATTATAATTATGTTCCGGCCCCCCGAACATCTGCTCTGACAAAAATCGGTGGCCTACGGCTGCCTACCCCTGGACTAGAGCATTACTCTGGCAGCAGTAGTACTTGGGCTTGGGAGTTTAGAAGTTGTGGTTAAGGTTAGGGGTATGATTGTAGATGGAGGTTAGTGATCAAGGGATAGAGGTTTACAGCCAGAGGTTACAATTAGGGTTCATGGTTGGGAGTTAGGGTAAGGGGTCAGGGGTCAGGGTCTAGGGGTAAGGGTGAGGGGATTAGGGAACCTTACTGCAGGGCTGAAGTTGACCTGGAACAGTCCTGTCTCTTGATCCAGTGTGAGTAGTGGTTCCTGGAGGTGTGTGTTGCACAGTTCCTCCAACCCCTCCGTCCACACAGAGAACAGCTCCTCATCGTGCTGGTCTAGAACCTCTAGAACCCTCTCACACTTCTGGAGAACCTGCTCCGCCTCGGCAGAACCCAGTGGCCTGGGACACAAAGAGAGACGGGGAGGCGGGATGAGAGAGAGAACGAGTGTGTGTGTGTGTGTGTGTCTGTAGACCAGACCTACATGCGTATGAGATGGTTGAGGTTGCTGCGGTTAGTCAGGATGCGGTCTCGTAGCTCCTGTGACCACTTCAGGTTGCCAGCGACCGGTGGCATGTTCTTACTCAGGACCTCACAGCCCGACCGCAACTGGAACACAACCACAATAAACCTCTGTGTGACTGAAGAGACCGGCAAACTCTCAAAACCTCTCACTCCCTCTCTCTCCTCTCATTCTCTCCCTCTCTTTCTCCTCTCCCCCTCCCTCCCTCTCTCCCTCCCTGGTCTCTCACCCGCTCTCTCTGCTGGTCCAGTATGAGCTGGCAGTGGTCTATCTCAGTGTTGAACATGCCCAGCAGGGTGCTGTAGTTTGGGGAGAACAGCTGGTTGATCCTGGGTCTCTCTAAGAGGGTGCCAAAGATCTGGAGGAGCTGGAGGAGCATAAGCACAGAGAGCAGAAGACTATGGTCTTACAATCACATAAACAAACAGAAAGCACTGAGTCAGGGCTATGGTTAGGGTAAAGGGTCATGGCTGTGGTTAGGGTAACGGGTCAGGGCTATGGTTAGGGTAACGGGTCAGGGCTATGGTTAGGGTAACGGGTCAGGGCTATGGTTAGGGTAACGGGTCAGGGCTATGGTTAGGGTAACGGGTCAGGGCTATGGTTAGGGTAACGGGTCAGGGCTATGGTTAGGGTAACGGGTCAGGGCTATGGTTAGGGTAACGGGTCAGGGCTATGGTTAGGGTAAAGGGTCATGGCTGTGGTTAGGGTAAAGGGTCAGGGCTATGGTTAGGGTAAAGGGTCATGGCTGTGGTTAGGGTAAAGGGTCAGGGCTATGGTTAGGGTAACGGGTCAGGGCTATGGTTAGGGTAAAGGGTCAGGGCTATGGTTAGGGTAAAGGGTCATGGCTGTGGTTAGGGTAAAGGGTCAGGGCTATGGTTAGGGTAAAGGGTCAGGGCTATGGTTAGGGTAACGGGTCAGGGCTATGGTTAGGGTAACGGGTCAGGGCTATGGTTAGGGTAACGGGTCAGGGCTATGGTTAGGGTAACGGGTCAGGGCTATGGTTAGGGTAACGGGTCAGGGCTATGGTTAGGGTAACGGGTCAGAGCTATGGTTAGGGTAAAGGGTCAGGGCTATGGTTAGGGTAAAGGGTCAGGGCTATGGTTAGGGTAAAGGGTCATGGCTGTGGTTAGGGTAAAGGGTCAGGGCTATGGTTAGGGTAAAGGGTCAGGGCTATGGTTAGGGTAACGGGTCAGGGCTATGGTTAGGGTAACGGGTCAGGGCTATGGTTAGGGTAACGGGTCAGGGCTATGGTTAGGGTAACGGGTCAGGGCTATGGTTAGGGTAACGGGTCAGGGCTATGGTTAGGGTAACGGGTCAGAGCTATGGTTAGGGTAAAGGGTCAGGGCTATGGTTAGGGTAACGGGTCAGGGCTATGGTTAGGGTAAAGGGTCAGGGCTATGGTTAGGGTAACGGGTCAGGGCTATGGTTAGGGTAACGGGTCAGGGCTATGGTTAGGGTAACGGGTCAGGGCTATGGTTAGGGTAACGGGTCAGGGCTATGGTTAGGGTAACGGGTCAGGGCTATGGTTAGGGTAACGGGTCAGGGCTATGGTTAGGGTAACGGGTCAGAGCTATGGTTAGGGTAAAGGGTCAGGGCTATGGTTAGGGTAACGGGTCAGGGCTATGGTTAGGGTAAAGGGTCAGGGCTATGGTTAGGGTAACGGGTCAGGGCTATGGTTAGGGTAACGGGTCAGGGCTATGGTTAGGGTAACGGGTCAGGGCTATGGTTAGGGTAAAGGGTCAGGGCTATGGTTAGGGTAACGGGTCAGGGCTATGGTTAGGGTAAAGGGTCAGGGCTATGGTTAGGGTAACGGGTCAGGGCTATGGTTAGGGTCAGGGCTATGGTTAGGGTAACGGGTCAGGGCTATGGTTAGGGTAAAGGGTCAGGGCTATGGTTAGGGTAACGGGTCAGGGCTATGGTTAGGGTAAAGGGTCAGGGCTATGGTTAGGGTAACGGGTCAGGGCTATGGTTAGGGTAACGGGTCAGGGCTATGGTTAGGGTAAAGGGTCAGGGCTATGGTTAGGGTAACGGGTCAGGGCTATGGTTAGGGTAAAGATTTGGGGCTATGGTTAGGGTAAAGATTTGGGGCTATGGTTAGGTGTAAAGGTCAGAGGGTATGGTTCTTCTCAGGTGTGTCTCACCTTGAAGGCAGACTCCAGGCCTTTAGAGTGTTGGAAGGCCAGGTTGAGAACGGTCCCCAGCCTCTGGTCAAAGTCTCTGTTCTGCTCCATGAAACGCCTGTAGTCCACTAGGAAGTCCTAAACACAACAGCAAACAAACATCATGTTAGTGGCCGTTTGATAATGGTTAAATAAAGCATTTGTAAAAGTTGAACAGAGGTGTCACGAGCTTCACCTCTTTAGTGTAGTCCAGCGGGTCATATTTGCTCTCCCTCAGAGTTCTCCAGCTGTCGTGGAACTCCTCGTTCATACTGAACACCATCTCACTCAGGATCTTCCCCCTCGACCCTCCCAGTTCAACCTTCTCCAGCTTCAGGAAGTCCAGCGCAGACGCAAACAGCTCCTGATAGACAGATCAGCGTTAAAGCATGGAGGAATAGATGGACGGATGGATAGAGCCCTATATAGTACACTACCTGTGACCGGAGCCACACGCAAACTCGTGCCAGACACACACCTCGATCATGAGCAGCCTGCCCAGTACGTGGTCAGCCCTGTGGAAGACCAGAGTGGAAGGGAAGTCCCATTGTTTGACAGTCTCCCCACTGCGGTAGTACTGAGGGATGCGCTGGCGGTGTGTGTGGAACAGGCGCTTGAAGCTCCGCAAAACACTGATGGCCATCTGAACCCTCTCCACTCCTTCTTCCAGTTCCATCTTAAACAGCTCCTCTGGGATCAGATACGCAAACGCCTGGCGACACAAACAGAGAGGCATTATACGCAACACACACAGATCAGGCGCACGCGCAGACACCACACACCCACCTTCTCGATGAGTAAATTGCAGAACTCCTGCAGTAGGAGCACCATGCGCGGGGGGCGGCAGTAGTATTGCGAGCGGCTCCAGATGAGACACAGAGTGTGGAAGAGAGGGGGTAACAGCATCTCTGTCTTGTTGAAACTCCCCTCCTCAAAACAACTGATCAGTCTCCTCAGTGGTCTCAGGTAGAGGTCTATATCCTCAGCCTCTAAAACCGCTGTGGGAGAGAAACATTGGGGCCGGTGATGATTAAGGGAAAGGAAATACGTGAAGGATTGTGTTTGTGATGGGAACAAGGCCTCTCGCACTACCCTGGTTGACTTTGAGGCAGATGTCGTGGAAGGAGGCGTAGTAACTGCTCTTGATCCTCCTCAGAATCTCCATGATCTGTTCCACCTTAGGGTTCATGATCTGAGAGAGCATGGAACGTAGAAGAAGAAAAAAATGAACTCTGAGCAAACACAAGCATACACACTGACCTGACTCTACTCCAGCCTACCTGTGAATGGACGCCTAGCAGGTTGCCTCTCTGACAGGCCCAGAAGTGGAGCTCCGCGCTGGGGCCCGGGTGGTCCCCCTGCTGCAGCACCATGCTGGAATCCCTCTTCAGGACGGTCCAGATCTGACCGGACCACTGGATCACCAGGGTCTCTATGGAGTACAGCAGAGCCCGGTCTATCGGCCAGCCATTAGAGCTAGGGGGGAGAGAGAGAGAAGTCACACACTCACACACACACACACACACACACACACACACACACACACACACACACACACACACACACACACACACACACACACACATGAACACACACGCAAACGCACACACACACAGCTCCACCCCACATTCCCACACACAACTGACCTGAGCAGTATGTCCTGTGGCTGAGCTCTCTCCACACACAGTGGTAGGGGCAGCAGGGTGCGTCCCTCTGCCCTGCCTCTCAGAGTGACCACTTTGCTCCTCAGCTGCTCCAGGTGTCTGTGAATGTCCTCAGACACCACCCGAGGCCAACCGCCGTGGTTCAGAGAGTTAGATAACACTGACACCAGAACCTAACCCCCATGGTAATTCAGAGTTAGATATAAAGGTCGGATATCATCACGTCCACGTCCACACGTACCCTCTCCCCAACCCAACCCCAAACAAACACCTCTCCCCTTTTACTCACCTCGGAGATGAGGAGCGGCATGTGCTCCATGGGGTGTCCGGAGACCTCCCCCAGCCACAGCTGAGTCCTGAAGCCCTGCATGGTGATCCTCAGGACCCCCTTCTTCAGCACGCACATCAGCTTGGTCTTCCAAGGGGCTGACGTCTTTAAAGATGTAAACATAGTGGAAATGCTTTCTATTTGTATTGAAAGCACTAGAAGTAAGTCAAACCGTATTTCAACAAGGTACTTCCCAGCTACGACACAACGTTCTGAGACCATATGTTTTTTAAAGCAGCGTGGTTGTCCTATGGTTATTTTGCATACAACCTTCCCACAACTTTCAGGGAATGGTGCAGGATAGTTGCTTGGCTTTGGAACATTCTGAGCATATTTAAGGATCTTGGCAAAAAAAAGAACATTATATTCTTTGTATTTCATTACCTTAACAGAATGTCTTCTAAAAGTTGAAACGGTTACATTCCATTGACATTTTGGTAATGGTCTAGGAACATTCTCCACTGGTTTGACACATACTGTAGTTCAGAGAACATTAAAAACGTTTTTCTGTAGGAATTTTATTACTTCAGCATAAGGTTTCCAACAGGTTTCCTCATTGTTTTTAATTAAAGCAATGTTCTCAATTGTTCCAAGAATGTTAAGAAACAACTTTCCCTTAAAGCCACAAGAGAACTTTTGTAACCTTCCGAGAACGTTCTAAAAATGTTATTTAAAAACATGTACATTCCGTTCTCAGAATCAACAGAACGTCCTCTTTCTTGTTAAGTGTGTTCAGGTGTGTAGGCTGCGCCCACTAATTGGTCACATCTGATCTTAATGAGTGATTGTTTCCTTTGAAATGGGGTCTGTTTGAATAGACTAAAATGAACAGCTTTGCATGAGTAAAAAAAACATGGCATGCTAGCTCAGTCCTGGTGGTGCACTGGACTAAGGACATGAATAAAGAACACAAGATCATTGGTTCAAAACCTACTGATGCTGTGTCACGATAAATGTGTTTGCATGGTTAATGCCTAAGGATATGAATTTCCATGTGTGCTTGGAGTATTTTTTTTAACCTAAAATAAGCTAGCAGTGTTATTGAAAGTTTTAAGGAAGTTATTCAAAAACCTCCAAAAAACAATTGCCGTTAATAAAGCCTCCTAGGAAAACTTTCAAGGAACCAGAGTACAACGTTCTCAGAACATCCCTGTAACCTAAAAATAAACGTTACCAAAAAAAGGCAACATTTTCACTTTTGTTCTCAGAACATTTAAAAAACCTTCAGTTTTACCAGTCAGGAAACGTATGGCTTCGTTCCCACAACTAATGTAAAACCAAAAACATACATTCCCACAACTTCCAAGGAACCAAATGTGCTAGCTGGGATGTTAGATTGCGTTACTTAATTGTGAAAGCAACTGCAATAAGCCTATATATAGCCTACAATCATTCATCAGAACATTTATACGATTCATGGAGGAAAAAAGACAGACTGTGTGTGATGCCTAACCAGCTGGGTATCGAACCCATGTCAAGACATGACAAAGATTGATTATTTGAATCAGCTGTGTAGTGCTAGACAAGAAAATAAAAACATGCACCCCTTGGGATCCCCAGAACTGAGTTTGGGAAACGCTGCCTTAGCTAGTGGAAAGCTCCGGCAGCCATTTTTCAACGAAACTTTTCTTGGCGATACTTTCTTCGTTGTCGATTCGGAAGAAACTTGTCTTTTACAAACCTGTTTAGTTGCAGGTGGTACTCCAAAAAATTTGATCATATTCAGAAAGATATTAAATCCACTTTTCCCACCGAGTGAGGAGTTCCCTCGCCAACATGTTACATTTCCCAACATCTTTGCAGGAACTAGTCGCTGCCGCGGACACATACAGAAATAGATGAAAGATCTACACACATGCAAGCGAGATTTCTTACTCGATCAAAAAGTGGATTTAATATTTTTCGGAATGTCCTCTACTTCCACCTGTGACTGGACACAAGTTTATAAGAGACAAGTTTCTTCCGAATCAAGAACGAAGAAAATATTGTCGCTCTGGATAAGAGCATCTGCTTAATGACTAAAATGTCAATGTATTGCCAAGAAAAGGTTAGTTGAAAAATGGCTGCAAGGGCTTTCCACAAGCTAAGGTGTAACGGCTGTATGGTAGCATTCACATATCATCGTTAAAATGTGTGTGTGTGTGTGTGTGTGTGTGTGTGTGTCGCTCACCTGTGCGTCTCCAGCATGTAGTGTTCCCCCAGGACCAGTGAAGAGCAGTAGTCGGTCACTCCAGACATGGTCCAGGAAATCCAGTAGAATCCTCTGGTTCTCCTCCGCCCCAATGAAACGATTCCACTTGTCAGTCTTCACCCGGAGAACACAAAATGCCTGGAAACATGGTGCATTAGATGTGTCATTTGCTGATCACCTTTGTATCTGCTCTCTGCTTTAGCCCTACATAGGACACCGCTCGGGCTGTTGTATGCTTTGAAATAATATCGTACATGTTTGTAGTGAAGTGAACTAAAGTTTACTGCAAGTATAGGCCTAATGAGACGTGCAACATTTTCTGTCTGAAAAACAGATCTCCACAAATAACCATAAAGCCTAACATCACCTACGCCATGCTGACCCTCAACATGGGAGAACCACAGGGGTGTGTGCTTAGTCCCCTCCTGTACTCCCTGTTCACCCACGACTCCGTGGCCTAGTACGATTCCAACAACATCATCAAGTTTGCTGACGACACGACTGTGGTAGGCCTGATCACCGGTGATCACGGGGGGCCACTTACACAGTCATGAAGAAGGCGAGACAGCGCCTCTTCCCCTCAGGAATTTGACATTTTTTGGCATAGGTCCTCAAATCCTCAAAAGGTTCTACAGCTGCACCATTGAGAGCACCTTGACTGGCTGCATCACTGCTTGGTATGGCAACAGCACCACCCTCGATCACATGGCGCTACAGAGGGTGGTGTGGACAGCCCAGTACATCACTGGGGCCGAGCACCCTGCCATCCAGGACGTCTATATCAGGCGGTGTGAACGGAAGGCCCGTAAAATTGTTAAAGACTCCAGTTACCCAAGCCATAAACTGCTCTCTCTGCTTGCGCACGGCAAGCGGAACCTGTGCATCAAGTCTGACACCAACAGGCTCCTGAACAGCATCTGAGGGTCTGAGTTGACCCTTGTATTTTATTTTTATTTTGCACTCTATGCACACTCACAGGACTCCAACACACACATAACATGCACACACATCTATACTGACTCTACGCACACGCACAGACACTTACAATCATAATTTTACGCTGCTGCTACTCTGTTTATCATACAGTTGAAGTCGGAAGTTTACATACACTTAGGTTGGAGTCATTCAACCACTCCACAGATTTCTTGTTAACCAACTATAGTTTTGGCAAGTCGGTTAGGACATCTACTTTGTGCATGATACAAGTAATTTTTACAACAATTGTTTACAGACAGATTATTTCACTTATAATTCACTGTATCACAATTCCAGTGGGTCAGAAGTTTACATGCACTAAATTGACTGTGCCTTTAAACAGCTTGGAAAATTCCAGAAAATTATGTAATGGCTTTAGAAGCTTCAGATTTAAGTCAATTGGAGGTGCACCTGTGGATGTATTTCAAGGCCTACCTTCAAACTCAGTGCCTCTTTGCTTGACATCATGGGAAAATCTAAAGAAATCAGCCAAGACCTCATAAAAACAATTGTAGACCTCCACAGGTCTGGTTCATCCTTGGGAGCAATTTCCAAACGCCTGAAGGTACCATGTTCATCTGTACAAACAGTAATACGCAAGTATAAACACCATGGGACCACGCAGCCGTCACACCGCTCAGGAAGGAGACGCATTCTGTCTCCTAGAGATGAAAAGTGCAAATCAATCCCAGAGCAACAGCAAAGGACCTTGTGAAGATGCTGGAGGAAACAGGTACAAAGTATCTATATCCAGAGTAAAACGAGTCCTATATCAACATAACCTGAAAGGTCGCTCAGCAAGGAAGAAGCCATTGCTCCAAAACGGCATAAAAAAGCCAGACTATGGTTTGCAACTGCACATGGGGACAAAAATCATACTTTTTGGAGAAATTTCCTCTGGTCTGATGAAACAAAAATAGAACTGTTTGGCCATAATGACCATCGTTATGTTTGGAGGAAAAAGAGGGGGGGGGCTTGCAAGCCGAAGAACACCATCCCAACCGTGAAGCATGGGGGTGGAAACATCATGTTGTTGGGGTACTTTGCTGCAGGAGGGACTGGTGCACTTCACAAAATAGATGGCATCACGAGGAAGGAAAATGATGTGGATATTTTGAAGCAACATCTCAAGACGTCAGTCAGGAAGTTAAAGCTTGGTCGCAAATGGGTCTTCCAAATGGACAATGACCCCAAGCACACTTCCAAAGTTGTGGCAAAATGGCTTCAGGACAACCAAGTCAAGGTATTGGAATGGCCATCACAAAGCCCTGACCTCAACCCTATAGAAAATTTGTGGGCAGAACTGAAAAAGCGTGTGCGAGCAAGGAGGCCTACAAACCTGACTCAGTTATACCAGCTCTGTCAGGAGGAATGGGCCAAAATTCATCCAACTTATTGTGGGAAGCTTGTGGAAGGCTACCTGAAGCATTTGACCCAAGTTAAACAATTTAAAGGCAATGCTACCAAATACTAATTGAGTGTGTGTAAACTTCTGACCCACTGGGAATGTGATGAAAGAAATAAAAGCTGAAATAAATCATTCTCTCTACTATTATTCTGACATGTCACATTCTTAAAATAAAGAGGTGATCCTAAATGACCTAAAACTGAGGAATTGAGGAATTGTGAAAAACTGACTTGAAATGTGTATGTAAACTTCCATCTTCAACTGTATGTCCTGATGCCTAGTCACCTTACCCCTATACATATCTACCTCTACCACTCCAGTATCCCTGCACATTGTAAATATGGTATTGGCACTAACCCTGTATATACAGTAGTTTCTTACTTTCCCATGTTCCTCTTACTTATATTTCTTGTGTTTTTATTCTACCTTATGTTAGTTATTTTGCTACATTGATATTGATCACTGTATTGTTGGGTTTGGAGCTAGCAAAAAAAGGCATTTTTCACTGTAGGCCTACTTGTGCTCATGACATTAAAACTTTAAATTGAAAGGATGTTTTTTTTTAGATCAGTGGGTTCCCTAAACTAACGGAGCAATAGACAGCACCCACATGGCCATAAAAGCACAATCCCAAAACGAGTTCAACAATGTGAACAGAAAATGCTTCCACCCACTTAATGTGCAGGTGATAAGATTATGTGATGCGCAAAAGACGCTGCTGAATGTGGTGGTAAGGTGGCCAGGTTGAACGCACGGCTCGTTCCTTCTGCAGAACAGCAATGATGGCCTTCGCTTACAGGAGGGAGCTGTTGAGGATGGATGGCTTATTGGTGAGTGTTGCCTACTCGTTTGAAGTATATTTTGACATTGCTAAAGCAACTTGAATTGTCCTAACGGTCCTCTCTTTGTAGCTATGTTTTTTTTGTCTTCTGAGCGAGCAAATCAAACCTTTTGGTTGCATTCAAGCTGACACCAGCACCTCTATTTCAGTCGAGGAAAAATAGTTTTTTCTTACTTTGTAGGATTGTTTGATAAATCACACTCCTTCCATGCATACGAACATTCTAGAGTTTACGAGTTGGATGACCGTTTAAAATGTTTTTTTTCTTCTCTGAGTTCCCAGTTGTCTTGAACGCACTGAAGTCGGATGTCTGAGATATCCGAGTTCCAAGTTCCCCTTGGTTTTGAACGCGACATGTAATCCCCCGCGTGCCTTTTCCTGACAGACATCGTTGAATAAATGTTACAAGATCATTCCTGCTATAATTTGAGTATGTAGAGTTCAATGTTTATTGTGTTTGTGATGCTAATATCCCAGTCAATTCAATCCAACGTCTATTCCACGTTGCTCCTAATAATTTAATTGAAATGACGTGGCAACAACGTTGATTCAACCAGTGTGTGCCCAGTGGGATAGTCCTACCTGCTCCCGGAGAAAGTCCACCCTCTCATCTGCCAACGCAGCCCCTGTCTTGGTGTCCTGGGGAACACGCACCCCTCCACTAGTGCTGCTGCTGCCGCCCTCGGCCATGGCGCTGGAAGAAGGGAGCGAGGGACATTTGGTTTTAGAGGAGAAATAGCAGAGGTTTGCATTCTGACATGGAGAATAGAGGGAGAAGGATAGAGTGGGCATGTAAAGGAAATGGACGGAGACAGGAGCTGGAGAGAGGGATGGAGAAAATAGAGTGGGACCTAACCCATTGACGGGAAGAAAACATGCGTCACCATCAACTCACCTTGAAGCTGAATGCTAAAGTTAACAAAACCAAATCTTCCAGCCAGGACCCAGTTCCACTGTTTGGGAAAAGCTGCTATAGACATGCACAAAGCTGAATATCTATCTATCTAATGAATGCGGTAGTCAGCCGATCGGAGCCTCTCTATCCCAGCTCTGAGGACAGGTGAGGAGGAAAGCTTATACCACACCTAGAGAGACTGTCACCTTACACCATAGCAACAGACGGCGACATATCTCACCTGCCACAGCCAGGTGAAACAGGAGCCTTCAGGGGAGCCCTTGTCCTGACAGTGACACCTACTAACAGATCCACTTTCTCACCACTTGAGGGCAGTGTGGGATAACTTTTGGTAGAAGTGACATCAACTCTAATCCAAAATGACCCGAACCATGACATCCTATTAGACATGATACAGCATTTATGTAAAAACATCTAAAAACGGGACATATGTATAACTGTGTTACTTAAAATACCACGATTCTGATTAACCTTTTAAAAAAAAACACATGTTGCCTCTAACTGTAATGCATAGATATAATAATGACATATGAGATGGGAAGACTGGGGATGATGGTGATATCAGTGATCATTGGCATTTGAGTCAGAATTTATTTGATAAATGTAGCTCATTAGTACTAAAGCAATGCAACGTTTTGAACCTCTGGGTCTCCACAGAAACACAGTGTTTATCAGGATTCATGTCCATATATTTCTGGATAAAATGTGAAAATTGCGGTTAAGGACAACATTTACTGGGTGCACCATTGAATGGACATGTGGCCTTATAGTTCAAGCTTCTATTGGATCCGTTTATAGTCTCTCAACTCACAGAAGTTTAGGTAAGGACAAACACTATCGGCCATATTTTATAAATCAATAAAACATATATTAATTTATACTTTTTATGACATCAGAACTGTGCCTTTCTCTCTGCTCTGTGTTTTACCAATGACAACATCATCATATTCAATGTACTAACCAAAAATATTTTTGTGTGTTAAATTTAAATTCTCTGCGTCTCTCTGTCTGCCTGCATTGTAGCCCAGTCTCTGTCCCCTGAGCTGTACTGTAGCTAAAGCCATTTCACAGTGCTGAGAGACAGACCACTGCTGCCCATCCCTCTGACCTCACACCCAATGTCACAGCGTCTCCACTGGGACTACTGTAGAGAGAGAGAAAGAGAGAGAGAGAGAGAGAGAGGAGTTGGAGAGGGGGATAGAGGGAGGACGGTGAAGGGGGGAGAAAAAAGATAGCTAGCTATCTCTCAGCATACAGATGAGACAGGGTCCAGAGAGATGGCGAGAGAGGGAGCAGAGGAAAACAAAAGAGGATAGGAATGAAGGACTAGATATGCTGTGGCTATAATTAATAACGTTAACCAACATTTTTCTCTCACATTTTGCTTCTCTCAACAGTTATCACCAGTGGTGTCAATAGAGGATCTGCTAGCCCCATACTCAACAGTTATCACCAGTGGTGTCAATAGAGGATCTGCTAGCCCCATACTCAACAGTTATCACCAGTGGTGTCAATAGAGGTTCTGCTAGCCCCATACTCAACAGTTATCACCAGTGGTGTCAATAGAGGATCTGCTAGCCCCATACTCAACAGTTATCACCAGTGGTGTCAATAGAGGATCTGCTAGCCCCATACTCAACAGTTATCACCAGTGGTGTCAATAGAGGATCTGCTAGCCCCATACTCAACAGTTATCACCAGTGGTGTCAATAGAGGATCTGCTAGCCCCATACTCAACAGTTATCACCAGTGGTGTCAATAGAGGATCTGCTAGCCCCATACTCAACAAGTGCCTCGTGATTCATCAAAAAATATGTTTCTATTGTCACATACACCAGACAGGTGCAGTGAAATCTGTTGTTTTACAGGGTCAGCCATAGTAGTTCTGCACCCCTGGAGCAAATTAGTGTTAAGCGCATTGCTCAAGTGGACATCGATAGATTTTTTACCTCGTCTGCTCAGATATTCGAACCAGCAACAACGCTCTAACCGCTAGGCTACCTGCCGCCTAAAATCAAGATCATCGTAGTCGTCCTTGGTCATCGTCGTCATCTTCGTCATCATCATCATCGTCATTATCTTAGGGGACAACTAACTCTCACAGTTTCACGTCAGAATAAGGTGCCCATCCATGTTTCTCAAATGTAAAATGTAGAAGTTGTTGCAAACGTCAAATGTTGAAGTGTTTAAGGTTACGTTAAGGCATTAACTCCACATTTTTAAGGTTAGGGATAAGGTTTCGGATAGGCTTGAAACAAATAACTTTCTATCGCTGGATTTCAACTTCAAACCTTTGGAATCAGGGGCAGATGCTTACGCACATCCGCCATCCATGTCCACAATGCCCTAGCAAAACCCAAACCACCTAATGTGACAACGCCCACCGTTGCCCCTAGTGGTCGGTTTCCACGTCATCTCCCGACGTCGTCAGACGTGGATGGACGTTGAATACTGACTTGTGTCACGGGTGACCTGGCTGCTTAAGGTACCACCACTACACACACACACTACAGCATCACAATAGCCCTTCTAAACCGGGCCAGCAAGGCTGATGTTGACTCCGAGACCAAAACCAACAATGTGTGGGTTAGCTGCTCTCTGTAAGTAGCAGAGCAGAGTAGCGGATGTTAGTCTTAGCCTGCCACCTTTCTCTCCTCTCTCCTCTTCTCTCCTCTTCTCTCTACCCCTCTCCACGCTCTCTCTTCGCAGTTGCCATGGCTACGTGGCACCTCGCGTGTGGACTGCTCCTCTTCAGCCCTGAGCCCCTGGCCTCTCTAACATTATTCCTCTCCTCTTCACTCCACCACTCCTCTCCTCCATTAGAGTTAGGAGAAATGTATATGCAGATTCATTTTGGGATTTTCTCTCTATCTCTCTCCTTCACCTTCTCTGTCTCTATGATCTCTATCTCTCACACACTTGGTCTATGGCTCCCTTGAACTTCCATTCACTCTGTCCACTCCAGGGCCATTTTTTATCAGCGCTCCTTGGCACTCCAGGGAAAACCTACGTTGGGGATATACTCTAGAGAGAAAGAGGTACTCAGAGAAGGATGGAAAGAGAGAGAGAGAAATGGTGACAGGGAGAGAGACAGAGAGAGCGGGACTACGGGAGGAACTGAGGGAGGGAGACAGGGAGAATGATGGTCACACACCCAGGCATACACATGCACCAAGCAGGCTTTCCTCCTGTTGCTGGCTAAGTTGCCATGGTGAGGCTAGCCAGTTGGACACCCCTATCCGCAGAGAGCTGGTTTGGAAATGGTGTGTGTGTGTGTAACTTTTTTTTGCATGCCTGTGTGTGTGTGTGTTTGTGTCTGCTGTGCATATTTGTGTGTGTGTGTGTGTCCAGATGGTGCTGACCAGCCGTCCCTCACTGAGTGAACAGAGTAAATGGAACGATTACAGTAATGACCGACACACACATCTGTCCCCAGCCTGTCCCATCATGCAGTGCCATGCCTTCAGGCATTCACACCACAGTTCTATGTCCTCAACTTGGCAACAGCCAGCCCATACTGGCATCAACAGGTTTGGGCTGTTTCCAGCCTTTTCAACTCAGAGTGATGCCACTGCCACTCCATTGTCCGTACACCACGGGGATATAGTGGGTTGTAAATGCAGATAGATGTTGTCGTGAATGTTTATATTACACACCTATAGTGCTAAATGAATGTTGTTAGCATTAGCATTTATTCATTTATGCTACTCTTTCATCCTGGTGTGTCCTCAGTCACTCTCAGTGATAGACATAGAGGGCTCTATTTTAACAAACCTAACCAATGGTAAATCTTAGAGCTGGTGGTAGTGCTATGGGTCTAGGGGTGTGTCTGAAATGTTGTTGCTATTTTAACAGCGGGAATTAGGGGCACAATAGCTGGCGGTGGTGCGGAAGGGCTGGGTTTTGATGAATAAATAAGTTGTAGGCGTAACAAGGGCTTGGGCACTCACTGGCCAATCAACATGTTCCATGTCTTAATACCGCGTGTGGTTGGCTCAAGTTCTGTCGGTTATTGACAATTTCCGTTGTCATTAACTCCAATTCAGCTGGGGGGGGAGGAGAATATTCCCATAAATCCATTGTGGATTGATACTACACTGAACAAAAATATAACCGCAACATGTAAAGTGTTGCTCCCATATTTCATGAGCTGAATTAAACGATCCCAGAGAATTTCCATACGCACAAAAAACTTATTTCTCTCAAATTTTCTGCACAAATTTGTTTACATCCCTGTTAGTAATAATTTCTCCTTTGCCAAGATAATCTATCCACCTGACAGGTGTGGCATATCAAGATTAAACAGCATCATAATTACACAGGTGCACCTTGTGCTGCGGACAATAAAAGGCCACTATAAAATGTGCAGTTTTGTCACATAACACAATGCAAAAGATGTCTCAAGTTTTGAGGGAGCATGCAAATGGCATGCTGTCTGCAGGAATGTCCACCAGAGCTGTTGAATGTTAATTTCTCTACCAACAGCTCTGGTGGACATTCCTGCAGACAGCATGCCATTTGCATGCTCCCTCAAAACTCCAACATTGTTTTAGAGAATTTGAGAATTTTAGAGAATTTGGCAATATGACCAACCGGCCTCACAACCGCAGATCACATGTATGGCGTTGCGTGGGCGAGCATTTTGCTGATGTCAACGTTGTGAACAGAGTGCCCAATGGTGGCGGTGGGGTTATTGGTATGGGCAGGCATGAACTACGGACAATGAACACAATTGCATTTTATCGTTTCATCAAGGATCTCTCTTTATCAAATTTGAACGCACAGCGATACCGTTACGAGATCCTGAGGCCCATTGTCGTGCCATTCACCTGCTGCCATCACCTCACGTTTCAGCATGATAATGTACGTCCCCATATCATCTCCACCCTACCTGACACCCTAGACCCACTCCAATTTGCTTACCGCCCCAATAGGTCCACAGACGACATAATCGCCATCACACTGCACACTGCCCTAACTCATCTGGACAAGAGGAATGCCTATTTAAGAATGCTGTTCATCGATTACAGCTCAGCATTGAACACCATAGTACCCTCCAAACTCGTCATTAAGCTCGAGACCCTGGGTCTCGACCCCGCCCTGTGCAACTGGGTCCTGGACTTCCTGACGGGCCGCCCCCAGGTGGTGAGGGTAGGTAACAACATCTCCACCCCGCTGATCCTCAACACTGGGTCCCCACAAGGGTGCGTTCTCAGCCCTCTCCTGTACTCCCTGTTCACCCACGACTGCTTGGCCATGCACGCCTCCAACTCAATCATCAAGTTTGCAGACGACACTACAGTGGTAGGCTTGATTACCAACAACGACGAGACGGCCTACAGGGAGGAGGTGAGGGCCCTCGGAGTGTGGTGTCAGGAAAATCACCTCACACTCAATGTCAACAAAACAAAGGAGATGATCGTGGACTTCAGGAAACAGCAGAGGGAGCAGCCCCCTATCTACATTGACGGGACAGTAGTGGAGAGGGTGGAGAGTTTTAAGTTCCTCGGCGAACACATCACAGACAAACTGAAATGGTCCACCCACACAGACAGCGTGGTGAAGAAGGCGCAGCAGCGCCTCTTCAAACTCAGGAGGCTGAATAAATTCTGCTTGTCACCAAAAGCACTCACAAACTTTTACAGATGCACAATCGAGAGCATCCTGCTGGGCTCTATCACCGCCTGGTACGGCAGCTGCTCCGCCCATAACCGGAAGGCTCTCCAGAGGGTAGTGAGGTCTGCACAACACATCACCGGGTGCAAACTACCTGCCCTCCAGGACACCTACACCACCCGATGTCACAGGAAGGCCAAAAAGATCATCAAGGACAACAACCACCTGAGCCACTGCCTGTTCACCCCGCTATTCCCCAGAAGGCGAGGTCAGTACAGGCATCAAAGCGGGGACTGAGAGACTGAAAAACAGCTTCTATCTCAAGGCCATCAGACTGTTAAACAGCCATCACTAACATTGAGTGGCTGCTGCCAACATACTGACTCAACTCCAGCCACTTTAATAATGGAAAAATGTATGTAATCAATTTATCACTAGCCACTTTGTATAATGTTTACATACCCTACATTACTCATCTCATATGTATATACTGTACGCTATACCATCTACTGCATCTTGCCATCTTAATGTAATTAAATGTATCAGTAGCCACTTTAAACAATGCCACTTTACATAATGTTCTCATACCCTACATTACTCATCTCATATGTATATACTGTACTCTATAACATCTACTGCATCTTTCCTTCTCCCGTTCGGCCATCACTCATTTATATATTTTTATGTACATATTCGTATTCATTCCTTTACACTTGTGTGTATAAGGTAGTTGTTGTGAAATTGTTAGGTTATATTACTTGTTAGATATTACCGCATGGTCGGAACTAGAAGCACCAGCATTTCGCTACACTTGCATTAACATCTGCTAACCATGTGTATGTGACAAATAAATGTGATTTGATGTCGCAAGGATCTGTATACAATTCCTGAAAGCTGAAAATGTCCCAGTTTTTCCATGGCCTGCATAATCACCAGACATGTCATCGATTGAGTATGTTTGGGATGCTCTGGATCGACGTGTACGACAGCGTGTTCCAGTTCCCGCCAATATCCATCAACTTCGCACAACCATTGAAAAGGAGTGGGACAACATCCCACAGGTCACAATCTACTCTATGCAAAGGATATATGTCGGGCTGCATGAGACAAATGGTGATCACACCAGATACTGACTTTTTTTAAGGTGTCTGTGACCAGCAGATGCATACTTGCATTCCCAGTCATGTGAAATCCATAGATTAGGGCCTAATGAATTTGTTTCAAATAATTGATTTCCTTATATGATCTGCAACTCAGTAAAATCTTTTAAATTTGTCACACCCTGATCTGTTTCACCTGTCTTTGTTACTGTATCCACCCCCCTCCAGGTGTCACCCATCTTCCCTATTACCCTCAGTGTATTTATACCTGTGTTCTCTGTTTGTCTGTTCACCAGTTCATCTTGTCTTGCCAAGTCAACCAGCGTTTTTCCAAGCTCCTGTTTTTTCCTAGTCTCTCTTTTCTAGTCCTCCCGGTTCTGACCTTTATCCTGCCCTGACACTGAGCCCGACTGCCTGATCATTCTGCCTGCCCCTGAACTCGAGCCGGCCTGCCTCCCTGACCTTGTTATGAACTCTTGCCTGTCCTCGACCTGCCTCTTGCCTGCCCCTCGCTGTTCAATAAGTATCAGAGACTCTAACCATCTCCCTCCTGTGTCTGCATCTGGGTCTCGCCTTGTGTCGTTATAGTACAAACTGGCCATGGCCGACCCATCAGACTCGTACTAGCTCCGTCACGCTGTCTCCCTGCAGGGAGCCACCATTAAAAGATGTGAGGAGCTACTTCAGAACCTTATCGAAGGGTTCCAATCTCTGGCTGAACGCCACGACTAGGGGTTCAAGACGTTAATGGAGCAGTTCCCGTGAATTGTCTCACAGGCAGCATGTCACATCTGAGACCTCCCAGTCGCTCAGTAACCCCCCTACCAGTGGTGAGTTTGTTCAGTCTATCCCGTGTCCCCGAGAACCCCACTTACCTCCTCCGGAGTGTATGCTGGGGATCCTGGAACCTGCCGGGCATTTCTTTCCAAGTGCTCCCTTATTTTTGAGCTACAGCCATCTTCGTTCCCTTCGGATTGGTCAAAGATAGCGTATCTTATTACTGCTCTCCTGGGCTACGGCTGTTTGGGAGCAACAATCCGCCATTTATTGTAATCTGGAAGATTTCATCCCGGAGGTGAGGAAGGTGTTCGATTCTCCGGTGCCCGGGAGCGAGGCGGCCCGAAAACCACCAAAATTACATCAGAACTCCCGTAGTGTGGCAGACCCCGCGGGAGATGTTCACACATTGGCTGGAATCCAGAGGCCCTGTTCGATACCTTCCTTCACGGACTATCAGAGGAGATAAAAGATGAGCTAGCAGCTCGGGAGCCACCGTTGGACCTCGATTCCCTCATCACCCTTACCGTTAGGATTGATGGCGTCTACGGGAACGCAGGAGTGAGAGGAGGTCGGGTCTCGGTTACACTCGTTCATCCGCTGCTGCTTGCTCACCTTCCGAAGGAACCCTGAAGTTCCCAAAGTCTGCATTTCCGAGAAAACCCAAAGCCACCCGAGTTCTCTCGGGAATCATCGGCAATGGGTGAGTCGGACACACTGGAGCCTATGCAACTGGGCAGAGCTAGATTATCGCCTAGGGAATGTTCATGTTGGCTGAGCTCCAACTGTTGTCTGTATTGTGGCATTACGTAGCCACCAGCCCAGTAAAGAGACCTGACTCATTAGTAGGTATGAGTACACTGGTGAGCCAGACTGGGAATTCTCTAATTCCCATTACCCTTACAAATGTTTTTGTGATCCTGCTGTGGGGAGACCAGTCTAAGTCTCTCCGGGTGCTCATTGACTGGGGCAGATGAGAGTTTTATGGACGCTACCCTGGTATCAGAACTAGGTATCCCCACTCAACTCCTCTCCATTCCCATGGACGCAAGGGCGCTGGATGGCCGCTCCATTGGAAGAGTCACGCACAGTACCCATTAATCTACGGGTATCTGGCAATCACAGTGATTCTATACAGCTTCTCTTGATTGAATCCCCTCACGTCCCTGTTGTATTGGGATTTTCTTGGCTCCAAAAGCACAATCCCGTTATTGACTGGACCACGGGTTCAAACCTGAGTTGGAGCCCGTTCTGTCAATCCAAATGCCTTGAAGTGGGGCAGCCGCCCCCGAGACGTCCTCCGCGGGGATTAAGTAAAGCCTTGGATTTCTCTATTGTTCCTGCAGAGTACCCTGATCTCCTGGAGGTATTCAGCAAGGCTCGTGCTACCTCTCTTCCTCCGCATCGTCCCTACGACTGTGCCATTGACCTCCTCCCAGTCACCGCACCGCCTCGAGGTTGGCTATATTCCCTATCTGGCCCTGAGACCAAGGCCATGGAGGAACACATTGAGGACTCTCTGGCTGCTGGGAGCATTCGTCCTTCTGCATCCCTTTGCCGGCGCAGGGTTTTTCTTTGTGGAAAAGAAGGACAAGACTCTCTGTCCATTCATCGACTACCAGGGCCTCATTGACATCATGATTAAGAATCGTTACCCCCTGCCACTCCTCTCCTCTGCTTTCAGACCTCTCCAGGGGGCTACCATCCTTTGGAATGCCTACCATCTTGTTCGGATACATGAGGGGGATGAGTGGAAGACGGCTTTCAACACGGCCAGTGGACACTGAGTATCTGGTCATGCTGTTTGGACTCACCAATGCTCCCGCTGTTTTCCAGGCCCTGGTCGGCAATGTGCTCCATGACATGCTGAATCGTTTTGTGTGTGTCTACCTTGACGACATCCTTGTGTTCTCCCGGACTGCCCGAGAACACGTCCTTAAGCGCCTCATAGAGAACCAGTTGTTTGTGAAATCTGAGAAGTGCGAGTTTCACTGCTCTACTATCTCCTTTCGGTGATATGTCATCGCTGATGGAAATGTCTAGATGGATCCTGAAAAAGTGAGAGCGGTGGTGGATTGGCCCCAACCCACTTCCAAAGTGCAATTGCAACATTTCCTGGGGTTTGCTCATTTCTACCGACGCTTCACCTGGGGCTACAGCACCTTGGCTGCTCCCGTCTCTGCATTCACATCTCCCAAGGTACTGTTCACATGGTCCCCAGCTGTTAATAACCTGTTTGGGATAGGGGGCAGCATTTTCACGTTCGGATGAAAAGCGTGCCCAGAGTAAACTTCCTGCTACTCTGGCCCAGAAGCTAATATATGCATATTATTAGTAGTATTGGATAGAAAACACTCTGATGTTTCTAAAACTGTTTGAATTATGTCTGTGAGTATAACAGAACTCATATGGCAGGCGAAAACCTGAGAAAAATCCAACAAGGAAGTGGGAAATCTGAGGTTTGTAGTTTTTCAACTCATTGCCTATCAAATATACAGTGTCTATGGGGTCATATTGCACTTCCTAAGGCTTCCACTAGATGTCAACAGTCTTTAGAACCTTGTTTGATGGTTCTACTGTGAAGGAGGTGTGAAGGAGAGCTGATTGAGTCAGGGGTCTGGCAGAGTGGCATGAGCTGGTCATGAGCGCTCACATGAGAGCGACCTGCGTTCCATTGCAATTCTGAAGACAAAGGAATTCTCCGGTTGGAACATTATTGAAGATTTATGTTAAAAACATCCTAAAGATTGATTCTATACATCGTTTGACATGTTTCTACGAACTGTAATATAACTTTTTGAACTTTTCGTCTGAACTTTCGCCTGGACTTGCCCGCGCCTCGTGAGTTTGGATTGTGAACTGAATGCGCTATCAAAATAAGGTATTTGGACATAAATTATGGACTTTATCGAACAAATCAAACATTTATTGTGGAACTGGGATTCCTGGGAGTGCATTCTGATGAAGATCATCAAAGGTAAGTGAATATTTATAATGCTATTTCTGACTTCTGTTGACTCCACAATATGGCGGGTATCTGCATTGCTTGTTTTTGTCTGAGCACCGTACTCAGATTATTCCATGGTTTGCTTTTTCCGTAAAGCTTTTTTGAAATCTGACACAGCGGTTGTATTAAGGAGAAGTATATCTATAATTCTGTGCATAATACTTGTTTCTTTTATCAAAGTTTATTATGAGTATTTCTGTAAATTGATGTGGCTCTCTGAACATTCGCCGGATGTTTTCGAGGCACAACATTACTGACCATAAAGCGCCAATGTAAACTGAGATTTTTGGAAATAAATATGAACTTTATCGAACAAAACATACATGTATTGTGTAACATGAAGTCCTATGAGTGTCGTCGGATGAAGATCATCAAAGGTTAGTGATTCATTTTATCCCTCTTTCTGCTTTTTGTGACTCCTCTCTTTGGCTGGAAAATGGCTGTGAGTGTTTTTGTGACTAGGCTCTGACCTAACATAATCATATGGTGTGCTTTCGCTGTAAAGTCTTTTTGAAATCGGACACGGTGGGTAGATTAACAAGAAGTTAAGCTTTCATTTGGTGTATTGCACTTGTGAATGTATGAAAGTTACATATTTCAAAAAAATATTTTAGAATTTCGCTCGCTGCCTTTTCAGCGGAATGTAGTGGAACCCCTAGCCATAAGAAATTTAACAGGGCTTTTGTGGATCTGAAGCATCAGTTCACTACGGCCCCTATCCTCCTCCATCCGGACCCGTCCCGTCAGTTTGTGGTGGAGGTCGATGCTTCTGACATTGGAGTGGGGTCCATCCTGTCCTAGCGATCTGCCCAGGACCAAAATCTCCATCCCTGTGCCTTCCTGTCCCATCGTCTGAACCTCGCTGAGAGAAACTACGACGTAAGTAACAGGGAACTTCTGGCAGTCAAGATGGCGCTGGAGGAGTGGAGGCACTGGCTGGAAGGAGTGGAACATCCATTTTTGGTTTCGACGACCATAAGAATTTGGAATATCTCTGCACAGCCATGCGCCTTAACTCTAGGTTCAACTTCACCATCTCCTACCGCCAAGGGTCTAAGAATGTGAAGCCAGATGCTCTGACTGAGACCATCCTCCCGACCTCATGCCTTGTGGCTTCAGTTGTCTGGGGTATTGAGACCCTGGTCCGCAAGGCACAACTGTCCCAGCCTGATCTGTTTAATTTGTCCTTGTGATTGTCTCTACCCCCCTCCAATATCATCCATCTCCCTATTACCCTCAGTGTATTTATACCTGTGTTCGCTTGTTGCCAAGTCAACAAGCGTTTTTCCAAGCTCCTATTTTTCCCAGTCTCTCTTTTCTAGTCCTCCCGGTTCTGACCTTTTGCCTGCCCCTGACTTTGAGCCTTCCTGCCGCCCTGTACCGTTTGGACTCTGACCTTGTTATGAACTCTTGCCTGTCCTCGACCTGCCTCTTGCCTGCCTCTCGTTGTTCAATAAGTATCAGAGACACGAACCATCTGGCTCCTGTGTCTGCATCTGGGTCTCGCCTTGTGTCGTTATAGAAGTTGCTGCATGTTGCTTTTATGTTTTAGTTCAGTGAATGTGTATATATATATATAGGCAAAAATGTCATAACACATGGACTCAAGTGTATTATTGCTTTTATACAACAGGTTACCAGCATAAAAAATCTAGATTATTTCCCAAACCATCCATTTTTCAACACAACGTGATGCTACATTCACTAACACTGGATGTCAAGTAACATTTTAGGCGTGCTCTGGTCGTTAGTTCTATTCGTATTGAAGGCCATGTAAAGCAAAACTACCCAAGCGCTGAAACATTGTAGCAAAGACACTGATACAGCAGATCATAATAGAAACCACAATGACACATTTTCTCGGAGGGTTACAGCATCGACAGCTATTTCTTTATGATACACATTGAATTACATATTTCCATTCAGTGTGCAATTAGTGGCTGTCTAATGGGTACCATTTCTCGGGAATAACAACCCTGTGCTCGCTCACACTCATCTCTCTGGCCTCCAGACCTGCATCGAAGAGCTGCTGGATGGTAGTCTGGATGGTAGTCGGTCGGTATACTTAACGTGATGTGCCAGCCTCCTAGAGAGAGAGCAATTAATAATGGCAATATCACAATGATTATATTAATGTTTATTCTATTCTTATACTGTATAGCAGCCTAGCTATTTCAACAAAATGTTATACCTTGAACAGATGAGGCAGCATTGATAAAAGGGTGTTGAGTCCCATTGGCTCCATGGTATACCACAAGTTGTAATCATCGGAGAGCTTTTGTCTGGGGTGTATATTAAAGGCTGGGGCATGTTTGGGTAAATTAGAGATATTTTTTGAGCGATGCCACGGGGCAGAGCTCGTTCCCTAGGTCCCTTTCCATTGGATTTTTGTGGTTCTTGGTTTCTTCATTGAAACTCAGTGTTGCGTATCCCGATCAATTTTTGTACTCTTTTATTACGAATGAGTCTGGCTTCAGTTTGCGATTTCCTTTGTTGCCTCTTCGGCCAAAGTGCAACTGCAAATCAAACAACACCTTATTCAGTAATCATTTAGGGGTGGCGGGGCTCAAGACATTGGACTGCGGAGGATTTTTAGGTTCTGCTGTGTTATAGCTGGGAGGTGGTTGGTTCTGTCCCTGCCCTCCCTTCTTGGCTGTTTTATGGTACCAGCAAAGACATTGTTTGCGTTCCGAAACTCAGTATCTCTCATCAGGCAACAAGAACGGCTCAGTGGATGCCCATTTAAGTGGCGGTTTAGAGAAGCTGATGATTTCATATCGGTCTCCTTTAGCAGTCTGTGGCGTAGAAATCCCGGAGAATATTACCTGTTTCGAAACAGTTGACAGATTGATGTTTATCCCCTTTTCTGACAGCCATTCCACAAAGCACTTCACTGCCCAGTTGGTTTGTCTTGATGTAGTGTTTTCATTTCTCTCCTTGTTTATGTCGTCTATAGCAGCGCTACTGATTTCTGCATGTCTAACGTTAACGCTAGGCTTAGGTTGCTGGTCCACTTGCTCTTCTTCTTGTTTCATTTCTTTCATATCCTCCTCTTCTTGTTTGACCATTCTTCAAACTTTAGTGGATAAAACAAATCAAAAGTAACTTTAAAATCATCCATGACGAGTTACAGGTGCTAAGACTAGTAGTTGTGAAAGTAGTAGTGGTAGTGGGTTGGTAGGTAACGATGTAAATGATGCCACTTGAACGAGCAACTATGAATGTGGCCATGTGTATGTTGTCTCATATACAGTGCATTTGGGAAAGTAGTCAGACCCCTTGACTTTTTCCACATTTGGTGACCTTACAGCTTGTATATTGTTTCCCCCTCATCATTCTACACACAATACCCCATAACGACAAAGCAAAAACAGTTTTTTCGAATTTTTTTGTTGAAGCACCGTTGGCAGCGATTACAACTTCGAGTCTTCTTGGGTATGACGCTACAAGCTTGGCACACCTGTATTTGGGGAGTTTCCCCCATTTTTTTTTTTGCAGATCCTCTCAAGCTCTGTCAGGTTGGATGGGGAGCGTCTCTGCACAGCTATTTTCAGGTCTCTCCAGAGATGTTAGATTGGAGAGACTCTGGCTGGGCCACTCAAGGACGTTCAGAGACTTGTCCCGAAACCACTACTGCATTGTCTTGGCTGTGTGCTTAGGGTCGTTGTCCTGTTGGAAGTAGAACCTTAACCCTAGTCTGAGGTCCTGCTGGAAGGTTCTCCCATCTCCACAGAGGAATTTGGAGAGTGACCATCGGGTTCTTGGTCACCTCCCTGACCAAGGCCCTTCTCCCCCGATTGCTCAGTTTTGCCGAGCGGCATCTCTAGGATGAGACTTGCTCGTACCAAACTTCTTCCATTTAAGAATGATGGAGGCCACTGTGTTCTTGGGGACCTTCAGTGGTGCATCCATTTTTTGGTACCCTTCCCCAGATCTGTGCCTCGACACAATTCTGTCCCGGAGCTCGGAGCTGAATACTTATGTAAATAGGGTATTTCTGTTTTTTATTTTAATAAATTTGCTAAAATAAAAATACAACTGTTTTCGCTTTGTCATTTTGGGCTATTGTGTGTAGATTCATTTTATCAATTTTAGAATAAGGCTGTAGCGTAACAATATTAGAAAAAAGTCAAGGGGTCTGAATAGTTTCCAAATGCACTGTATCATGGGCAGGAGAGGCTCTAACAATGGGAATTCCAAACACCCTGTTGTATGATGTGTAAAGAATCGAAGTGCTTATTATCCTGGACTGCATCTTTAAGATTTTTTTCAAAGCAGTCTCGTGAGCCAAAGCCTTTATTGATAGGCTTGGCTACTTGTAATGAAGACATTGGGCAGGACAAAAAAACTGCCTTCATTGACGGGAGGGGAAGCTATGCTTGATGACGAAATGGACAAAAACAATCATTTTTTATGTTTCTAAATAAAAAAGCCCTGTGCGTCACGGCTGGACACTAACTGTGTTACTGCTTTTCGTTTGTTTTAAATCTTACCATTTGCCCTGCATAAAGTTGTCACTTTTGCCCTTCAAGTACTGCCATCCCACATCAGCGCAAGTGAGCTAATGTTAGACAGGCAAATTGCTGAACCTGGTGCAAAGGATTGAAAATGCCACAGAGGCAGTTTTTACACACCAAAATCGCCAACTAACGTGCCTTTGACACTTGCGCCGCCTTAGCGCCGGCCAAAAAAAGAGCCCAGAGAGTTTAGTCATTGGTTGGTTCAATCAATTTATGAAGCTGTCAGTAGCACTATCTCTCTCATTCTCCCTCTTTCCTTCTCTGTTATTCTGGCCTCTTTCGTGACCTCTTCGCTGTCACATCCATGTTCAACTTCTTCACCTCTCCGTCTCTTTCATGCCACCTCTCACTCAGCCGGCAGGAAGGGACACCTCAAACACAGGGGGTTAGAGTGTGTCTTTGTGTGTCTTTTGTGGGAGGACAGAAAAGCATGGAAAGTCTATGTAAGCTGTTCCTTATCAAACCAGTGCTTTGTACCTGTAAAGGTCTCCCTCCTGTATAGTCAGTGATATTTGAGAGCCCTGCCTGACTACACAGGACGGGGTTAGAGAGCAGGTGTGATTGAATGGTGCACGTGCGCACGTATCTGTGTGTGTGTGTGTGTTTGGGGGCTGGGGAGGGGGAGTGTCTGTGTGATTACAGTGCAGACTCGCCGGGGTTGAGTCGAGAACCGCCCCCCCGAATCGCTGAGTTCCTGCTGACAGCTTCCTGGAAGTAGTCCTGTAAGGCGACAGGAACACGTTGCACCTTTTCCACTGACAAAGGTGCAGTTGCACCAAATACTGCAGAGAGTGTTTTCCTCTTAAATACAAAGTGACAGCGTTGTTCTATGCTGTGAATCAATGCATAAGTGGTTCTCCATTACCACCTTCCCCCAGGCTTGCTGTTTTAGGGGTTGTGAAGCCTCGGACAATAGACTCGTAATATAAATGGAACTGACTGTATTATTGAGCGCTTGGAGTTTATTTCAGAGCGCCTTTGTTACGGAGCACAGCTGCAGTTACACTCCTCACCAGACAGTGGAGCTCTTTCTCTATCAGCCTGTCATCTCCGTTGCCCCAATCCCAAACCAACCGCCAGCCCCTGGGCACTTCATGTAGATGTGATAGTTGGTAGGGATGGTTACAGCTCCAGCTTGCCCTCTGTAATGCTCACACCTTTCAAAACCGTTACGATCTACACTAGCGCCTAGGGGCTGTGGGCTCGAGGTTGACTTGGAATTGGACTCAGCGTCACTTTGTCTTGCCGTGCTGGGAAGAAAAACCCCATCACGTCTTAGTCATGGGCTATAACGATGACTCCTGCACAATCTTCCACCCATTTGACAAAGAGGTTATTGATCAGAGGTGTATAATGGAAATGCTAGCAGTGTCATCTGAATCAGTGATGTATTTGAGAAACCTGCAGTGATATTAAACAATAAAGCAGGATAGGCTTTGATAGGGGGGTAGAGCATTGTGAGGTGTAGGGGAAAGGGGGATACCCACAGTTGTACATCTGAATGCCTTCAACTGAAATGTGTCTTCCGCATTTAACCGAACACCTCTGAATCAGAGAGGTGCAGGGGGGGGGGGGTGCCATAATCAACATACACATCTTGCCCAGTGCGGTCAAAAACATGATTTTCCTGTGTTTTATATATACACAATATTTACAAAAGTTTGAGGACACCTCTTCAAATTTGTGCATTGGGCTATTTCAGTATACAATCGAGCACACAGCGATGCAGTCTCCATAGAAAATATTGGCAATAGAATGGCCTTACTGAAGAGCTCAGTGACATTTAACGTGACACCGTCATAGGATGCCACCTTTCCAACAAGTCAGTTTGTCAAATTTATACCCTGCTAGAGCTGCTCCGGTCAACTGTAAGTGCTGTTATTGTGAAGTGGAAACTTCTAGGAGCAACAACGGCTCAACCCACTGCCTCTGGAAGCAACGTCAGCGCAAGAACTGCTCGTCGGGAGCTTCATGAAATGGGTTTTCATTGCCGAGCAGTCACAAAAAAGCCTGAGCTCACCATGCGCAATGCCAAGCGTTGGCTAGAATGGTATAAATCTCGCCGCCATTGTACTCTGGAGCAGTGGAAACGCGTTCTCTGGAGTGATGAATCACGCTTCACCATCTGGCAATCCAACGGGAAAATCGGAGTTTGGCGGATGTCAGGAGAACGCTACCTGCCCCAATGCATAGTGCCAACTGTAATGTTTGGTGGAGGAGGAATAATGGTCCGGGGCTGTTTTTCATGGTTCGGGCTTTTCCCCTTAGTTCCAGTGAAGGGAAATCTTAACACTACAGCATACAATGACATCCTAGATGATTCTGTGCTTCCAACTTTGTGGAAACAGTTTGGGGAATGCGCTTTCCTGTTTCAGCATAACAATGCCCCCGTGCACAAAGCGAGGTCCATACAGAAATGGCTTCTTATTATTGGTGTCCTTTAGTAGTGGTTTCTTTGTAGCAATTTGACCATGAAGTCCTGATTCACGTGGTCTCCTCTGAACAGTTGATGTTGAGATGTGTCTGTTACTTGAACTCTGTCAAGCATTTATTTGCGCTGCAATCTGAGGTACAGTTAACTCTAATGAACCTATCCTCTGCAGCAGAGGTAATTATGGGTCTTCCTTTTCTTTGGCGGTCCTCATGAGAGCCAGTTTCATCATAACGCTTGATGGTTTTTGCGACTGCACTTGAAGAAACTTTCAAAGTTCTTGAAATTTTCCAGATTGACTGACCTTCATGTCTTAAAAATATGATGGACAGTAGTTTCTCTTTGCTTATTTAAGCTGTTCTTGCCATAATATGGTCTTTTATAGGGTTTCTTCTGTATACCACCCCTACCTTGTCACTACACAACGGATTGGCTCAAATGCATTAAGAATGAAATAAATTCCACAAATTAACTTTTAACAAGGCACACCTGTTAATTGAAATGCATTCCAGGTGACTACCTCATGGAGCTGGTTGAGATGCCAAGAGCTGTCATCAAGGAAAAACGTGGCTACTTTGAGGAATCTCAAATATAAAATATATTTTGATTTGTTTAACACTTTTTTGGTTACTACATGATTCCATAATTCATAGTTTTGATGTCTTCACTAATATTCTACAATATAGAGAATAGTGCAAAAAGAAAAAACCTTGAATGAGTAGGTGTGTACAAACTTTTGACTTGTACCGTATATACTGTATGTATTTCCTGAATATCTTAGATTTAGGACAGACACTTCCGATGTATTTCTTATGATACATTTTTTGACTGACGTTTTTTCCGTTTATTAATGTGTTATTCAATTTGTTTCTATGTGCTTTAGTATTAAAGGCTAAAACCAATATTAGATTTTTTTTATACCTAAAGGGGTCCTAAAATTCTAAATCAAATAGCTAAATGATACATAGCATGACAATCTCAAAACAATTCCATATGTCAGCCTCCCCTAAAACTCCATCCCACCAAACATTTCAGAAGAAGAGACTTGCTTGGGCCAAGAAACACGAGCAATGGACATTAGACTGGTGGAAATCTGTCCTTTGGGCTGATGAGCCTAAATTTAAGATTTTTGGTTCCAACCGCCATGTCTTTGTGAGACGCCGAGTAGGTGAACGGATGATCTCCGCATGTGTGGTTCCCACCGTGAAGCATGGAGGAGGTGGGGGTGCTTTGCTGGTGACAGTGTCTGTGATTTATTTAGAATTCAAGGCACACTTAACCAGCATGGCTACCGCATCATTCTGCATTGATACGCCATCCCATCTGGTTTGCGCTTAGTGGGACTATGATTGGTTTTACAACAGGACAATGACCCAACACATCTCCAGGCTGTGTACAGTAAGGGATATTTGACCAAGAAGGAGAGTGATGGAGTGCTGCATCAGGTGACCTGGCCTCCACAATCACCCGACCTCAACCCAATTGCGATGGTTTGGGATGAGTTGGACCGCAGAGTGAAGGAAAAGCAGCCAACGAGTGCTCAGCATATGTGGGAACTCCTTCAAGACTGTTGGAAAAACATTACAGGTGAAGGTGGTTGAGAGAATGCCAAGGGTGTACAAAGCTGTCATCAAGGCAAAGGGTGTCTACTTTAAAGAATCTAAAATCTAAAATATATTTTGATTTGTTTAACACTTTTTTGGATACTACAAGATTCCATATGTGTTATTTCACAGTTTTGATGTCTTCACTATTATTATGCAATATTTTCTTGGGTAGGCACAAAACGACCTTCATAGTTCTATTCGTTTTTATATACTGGTACTGGTTACCTTCAAATGAGTCCAGTAACACTGGTGGGAGTCGTAGAGAAAAACAGAAAACACCATCGTGTTCGTGAAACCTCCCCTTTCCATAATAGTATGTAGGTCAAACCGTTCGGACGCTACAGACGTTTACATGAGAAGCACCATTTTCTCCGATCTGACAAACACCGCTCTAGCTCTATCACCTTTCACTGCAGATCCGGAGGTGCTACACATGCGGATGCAGTGGATCGAGACGCAAAAGACAGACATCTCGAACTTAAACGGATTAATTTTTATAGGGATTGTTTTGTTATTTAACTTAACACCGGTCCGTCAACCGACTTTAGGGGGTTAATAAAAACAGCTAGAGGTGAGTTTAGGGTGTTAATAAAGACACAGCCAGAGGTGAGTTTAGGGGGTTAATAAAGACACAGCTAGAGGTGATTTTAGGGGATTAATAAAGACACAGCTAGAGGTGAGTTTAGGCTGTTAATAAAGACACAGCTAGAGGTGAGTTTAGGGGATTAATAAAGACACAGCTAGTGGTGAGTTTAGGGGATTAATAAAGACACAGCTAGAGGTGAGTTTAGGGGGTTAATAAAGACACAGCTAGAGGTGAGTTTAGGGGTTAATAAAGACACAGCTAGAGGTGAGTTTAGGGGATTAATAAAGACACAGCTAGTGGTGAGTTTAGGGGGTTAATAAAGACACAGCTAGAGGTGAGTTTAGGGGATTAATAAAGACACAGCTAGAGGTGATTTTAGGGGGTTAATAAAGACACAGCTAGAGGTGAGTTTAGGGGGTTAATAAAGACACAGCTAGAGGTGAGTTTAGGGGATTAATAAAGACACAGCTAGTGGTGAGTTTAGGGGGTTAATAAAGACACAGCTAGAGGTGAGTTT